>NC_068346.1:29815264-30115264 GCF_014633365.1 Diospyros lotus | reverse complement strand
AGAGGTATGCTTTTGCTTGGTTCTTAGGCTGCAAGTTCTTGAATCCTTGTTATGATGAGGAGCACTAGGATCCTCTCAATTCAATGCTAATCTCTCACACTCTTAGTCGAAATCAAAACCAACAATAGAAATAAGAAACTAAAATGCAAGAACAAAATTTAATTGAGATAGAAACAACCAAACCACACAAGTAAACAAGCGCAAGTTATCTTGGTTCGGATTGCTTGAAAGCAACCCTACATCTAGCCTCTTCGATCCAAGAGCAATCCACTAGAATGAATGAAACCAGTACACTCCCTTTCACACATACACACGAGTATAGTCAATCTTGGAGATTACAAAGTCTATCTTTCTTCTAGCTTTTGTTTGCACACACTGCACTCGTACACCAGAATGAATGGTCACCCTCAAACGGCTGCCCTATGACTTCTATTTATAGACATTATGGGCGGATGTTACAAGGGAAATAAAAGACTACACATTTCCTATTATAACCCCCATATATAAGTACTTAACTATACTTGGAATAATTTGTCGCTTGACGTAGCGTGTAGCTCGTGTGTGAAGAAAACACCAAAATAAACCCTTGAAAGAACAAACTTCAATGACCAAAGCTTGGCTTTCAAGAAGAAACAAAAACAAGACTGTTTTGCTAAGAACACCCAAATAGGTTGCTGAAATTTGTATTGAGAAAACTTGATTACAAACTCTAGATCCTAGACATATTTATAGTATTTGGATAATCCAAATCCATCTAATATTTGTAAACAAAATCTAATTAAAATTCTAATAAAAATAAATCCTAATCAAACATGAAATAGAATCCTAAATTAAGTAGAAACATGAAGTAGAATTCTAAATCAAGTAGAATCCTAAAACATATGAAGTATTAAAATACTATTCTGGTGCTACTATTCCGGCAATCATAAAGCATATGAAGTATTAAAATACTGTTGTGGTGCTACTATTCCGGCGTGGTCGGCTTAGCCTTGGTTTGGGCCGGGTCTTGATCAGTGTCTGTATCATTTACCTCCACTTGAGAAGAATTCGTCCTTGAATTATGATCCGGGTATGATAACTCAACATTGAATGTTTTGGAAATACCCATATGATTAGGCAAATCCACAACATAAGCATTATCATTGATCTTCTTTGTAATATTGTAGGAATCATATTTCTTTGGCTTGAGCTTGTTCTGCTTCCTTGCTAGAATCCGTTCCTTCTTTAAGAATATCACGACTTCATCTCCAACCGCAAATACCTTGTGCTTCCTATGCTTGTTAGCTGCTGCCTTGTACTTCTTATTCGCCTTGTGCAACTTTTGCTTGACATCTTCCTAAACTGCTTGAACGTGCTCGGCTAAGTCACTAGCTGCAACACTGAAACCTGGTACCTTTGGCAATTTTACCAAATCCAATGCATGATTAGGAACTTTCATATATACGATGGAGAATGGTGATCTTCCTGTTAAGCTATGCACGACATTGTTGTAGGCAAATTCCGCTTGAGTGATGACTAGGTGAATGGTTGTGGGCAAAATCTAATTAAACGTGAAATAGAATCCTAAATCAAGTAGAAACATGAAGTAGAATCCTAAAACATATGAAATATTAAAATACTGTTCTAGTGCTACTACAATCCTAAAACATATGAAGTATTAAAATACTGTTCTGGTGGTACTATTCCGGCGTGGTCAGCTCAGTCTTGGTTTGGGCCGGGTATTGATCAGTGTCCGCATCACCGCTTGATACTACGAACTTCACTGGTTTCTTCTAGGGCTTAAACTCAATGCAAACTACAACAAATCTCCACCATTACCAAGAGTGTAGCCTAATCTTCACTCCTGTGAATCTGTTCTTCACATGGACTTGCATAAGATACGCTCATTCACAAAGATAAACATGTAAGAGTCTCAAACAATGATGTAACTTAGACATAGGTATTGCTTTAGTAAACATATCCGCAACATTTTCTTCTCCTACTACCTTTATCAAATCTATTTCCTTTTTTTCAAGTATTTCTTTGATAAAGTGATACCTAATATCAATGTGCTTTGTTCTCTCATGGTGTGCTTGATTTTTAGCCAAGTGTATAGCACTTTGGCTATCACACTTTAAGATTGCCTTAATATCTCTCCCTAGGAATTCACTTACTAAACCTCTCAACCATAGGCCCTCCTTTATAGCTTTTGTAACAGTTGTATACTCAGTCTTGGTGATTGAGAGGGCCACTACCAATTACAAACTAGTTTTCCAGCTTATGGTTGCATTCCATAGCTTAAATACATACCCAGTAGATAACCTCCTTTTGTCCAAATCTGCTGCATAGTCAGCATTAGTGAATCCTAGTATATTAGGCTCATCTTTTACACTAGTTCCACCATAAACTAAAGCTATGTATATTGATCCTTTAAGGTACCTAAATATCCACTTAACCACAACCTAATGCTCCTTACTCGGATTAGCCATGAACCTACTAGCAACACTCATAGCATGGGTTAAATCCAGCCTAGTACACACTATACAATACATAAGGCTACCTACAACACTAGAGTAGGGAATCTTGCTCATTTCTCTCATGCTCTCTTCATCACTAGGTGAATGGTTGTGGGATAGCTTAAAATGTTGTGCAAAGGGAACATTTACCTCCTTTGCATCATGCATTTGAAATCTCTTAATCAATTTCTCTAGGTATGCCTTTTGGAATAGCTGGATTAACCTCTCTTGTCTATTCCTTACTATTTCAATCCCTAAAATCTTCCTAGTCTCTCCTAACTCCTTCATCTCAAAAGCTGATTTGAATTGCAGCTTTAACCTATGAATTTTCTCATTTGATTGACTAGCAATCAACATATCATCCACATAAAGGAGGAGATAAATAGAGATTTTAGATGAAGTATGCTTAACATAGACACAACAATCAAAGGCACTTCTATTGAAGCCTTGGTTGATCATGAATGTATCAAATTTTATATACCACTGCCTAGGGGACTGCTTAAGTCCATCTAAGGACTTCTTTAGCAAACATACTTGCTCCTTCTTACCCCTAACCTCAAATCCCTTAGGTTAATCCGTTAGAATTTCCTCTTTTAACTCACCATGAAGGAATGTCGTGGTCACATCCATCTGCTCTAGGCTTAAGTCGAAATGGGCATTCATAGCAAGCAAGATTCTAATAGAGGTATGTCTCACAATCGGTGACAAATCCTCATTAAAATCCACCCCAACAACTTGGGTGAATCCTTTTGCAATCAACCTAGCTTTATACCTAGGTTTTTGCTCCTGACTAGTCCCTTCTTTAATCTTAAAGAACCACTTACAACCTACCACCCTTTTATTTAAGGGTCTATCAACCAAAATCCAAGTCTTATTCTTAGTCAGAGATTCCATTTCTGATTTCATGGCATCCAGCCATAACTTGGAATCCTTTGATCTCATAGCCTCTTCATATGAAAGAGTTTCATCTCCAGCTGTCTCTTCTGCACTTAACAATGCATAGGAGACTAAATCTGAATACCCATACCTTATAGGAGGTCTAACCTCCCTCCTTTGCTTGTCCCTTGCCACATTGTACCTTCCTAAACTAGGGGAACTATCTGAACCTGAAGGTCCAGCACTACTTGAAGGTTGGAACCTCTGAGAACTTGAGGGATCATCACTGCCACTTTGCTGAAAGCTATCTAAGGTAGGGGAATCAGGATCAGCACCCTGCTGGTCCATGGACATAGGGAAATCAGCACTATCAGTGTGTTGATCTGCTGCCAAATCCATGGGATTATCCATGGCAGCATCATGATCTTGCTGTTCCACCTCAACAGCCTTGGCTTTTCCCTTCCTATCCTTTTGAAACTCTACCTTATCATCCTTTAAGAAAGAATCCTCCCTGAATGTCACATCCCTACTCACCAAAGTCCTTGGCAATCCTTCTTCTAGGTCCCATAACTTATATCCCTTAACCCCGGCTGGATAACCTATAAATAGACACCTTTTGGCTCTAGGCTCCAATTTCCCTTGCTTAACATGTGTATAAGCAATGCAGCCAAATACCCTTAGATGCTCTAAGCTTGGCTTATGGCCATTCCATACTTAGTAGGGTGTTTTAAACCCTATTGCAGCCAAAGGTGACCTATTAATAACATAGGCAATTGTTGTAATAGCTTCTCCCCAAAATGATTTGGATAACCTAGCATGGATTAACATGCATCTCACCCTTTCTAAAAGGGTCCTATTCATTTTCTCAGGTAGGCCATTTTGCTTAGGGTTACCCATGACTGTTAAATGCCTAAGGATGCCATTTTCTTTACACATTTGGGAAAATTCTTTTGTTGCAAAACTCAAGCTCATTATCTGTTCTAATGATCTTGATTTTCATACATTTTTGATTCTCTATTAAGGTTTTACAGGTTTTAAAAGCTTCAAAAGTACCATCTTTTGATTTTATTACATATACCCAAACCATTCTAGAGAAGTCATCTATGATTGACAAAAAATACCTTGCCCCACCATGTGTTAAAGATTGACTAGGGCCCTACAAATTTGAATGAATATATTCTAGAGGGGCTTCAGTTAATACGTACTTACTTTTCCTATTATGCATTTTATGTATGCCATTTAATGTTGATTTTCTTGGACCAGGATCTTGTTGACATTGATGTATTTTATGAGGCGAAAAAGGTGATTGAAGCTCTCCAAAATAAAGAGGTGGCTCCTGCTCTAGCCTGGTGTTCTGATAACAAGTCTAGATTGAAGAAGTCTAAGGTATCAACTAAGCTTCAGGCTGTATTAAGTGCTGAGATGGCAGAGTTTTCTCTCATTGTTTTTTCTTATTTTTATGAACATGCATAAGTGGTTTGTGAAACAGTATGTCATGAAAGTTATCCATGCTTTCTCAATTAAATTAGCTACTAAATAGCTTCTTTGACTTTCTGTCATAGAAAAGTAAGAATGGAAATAATACAAGTAGTTGTGGTGGTTGTGATACAACATTCAATATCGCAACTGAGGATAGGGTTTATGGAATGCGTTGGATTTATGGTGCACTTGTGGATTATTAAATATCTTGTGAAACATTCGAATTGAGTGGCACTTGAATGGAAATAGTACAAGTAATTCGAGTGGTGGTGATGATACACGTGAATGAAACTTTTCCATATGAAGATGGTATTGGAACTTTATTTCATCATTCATTTACTAGAGTGTTGGGTTAGGAATGGTCTGATGTAAAATTTGTCAACATTGTTCTTTTTCATAAATTTGCGTTCATGGTTGTCAATGGGGCGAGGCTCACAAAGGTGTAGCTCTATGTGCCTCATCACTATTGATGCGCCGCTCCATGCTTGAGGCATTGCCTAGGCGTGTGCCTCATGCAAGGCGTAAGGCTCGAGGTGCATTCTATATATATTTAAGTGTGTTAAAACTCCGTTTCTTGTCCATGTGCCATCTTAGATATTATTTCTTGTTGATTTGATTGCATATTCTTGTATATTGGTGAGAGGCAAACCTAACGGCCTAAGTTGGAGGTCTGTCTGATCTCCCATTTGTTAGGATTTTTTGACAGTGATGTCCACTTACTAGAGAACTACTCATGCCTGTGTTTTGCTTCATTTTTGTTTCTTTCTTTTAATTTCTTTTTCAATTTAGAATAAACTAATTCTATTTGTTGATGTTTTACCCGAGTTAATATGATGGAAGTCTAGAGGACATCGGAAAATATTAAGGATGATCGTTTGGCAGTTAGATTACAGGACTCAGATGTAATTTACTGTAACTAGTAGGGGTTTTTTAGACTTTGTAATAGTTAGTTATTTCCCCTAGGAAGGTCCGCCCTTTCAGTTTATAAATAGAAGGGCATAGGGACCTGCAATCATCGATCAATCAATTGTCATTCCATTCTCTTATATTGAGTGCAGTGAGGAAAGATAGAGAGCTGTGATTGAGTATAGTTCTTGGAGTCTTTTCATGTGAGGATTGTATTCGAGAGATAAGAGAAGGCGAGTGAGGGATTCTTGTATTGATTTCCAAAGTTCTTAGTGGATTGTTCTCTTCTTGGAGTGCTGGATGTAGTGCCATTTCTATGGCATGAACCAAGGTAAATCGGGTGTGCTGCATTGTGGTTTGCTTTCTTATTTCTTTTTTTAATTTTGTCTATTAATTACTTTCTGTTATTGTGAATGTGTGTGATTGGCTTTGGTTAGAGTATTTGAGCGATTATTGGGCCAGTGTTCGGTTCTCACATTATCTGTAATTGTTTTTCGTTGTGTGCTCTACTCTAATTTTTTTTGCTTTCTTCTAATTTTTGTTGCAATTTAGAAGAAATTAATTGCTAAGAAACAAATGTTTTCATTGTGTGATCTGCTGATTTTTTTTTTTCTCTCTTCTAATTTCTTTTACAATTTAAAAGAAACTAATTGTTTTTTTGTAACTTTTTGTGTTGTCTTCTGCTGTATTTTTTTTTCTTTCTTCTACTTGCAAAAGAAATTAGAAGAAACTAATTTTTTTTTCCTGTAATTGTTTTTTGCAATGTGTTCTACTAGCATTTTTTCTCTAATCTCTTTTGCAGTTAGAAGAAACTAATTGTAAAAGAAAGTAATTGTTTTTTTTGCAATAATATTAGTTGTTATTATAGAGTTGGTTAGTTGTCATTTATGATTTTATGAGTTTGCATCTATCTACCTCATGCATATTGAAAAGAGTAGTGTTTAAATATTTTGTAAGCATTTTGAATAAATGTGTGCCTAATGTGCCTGAGGCTTGTGCTTCGCGCCTAGGCCCTAAGCACTAATTTGGGTCCTATGCACCTTGCGCTTTGACAACTATGTTCGTGTTGTGACTGTGACTTTTAGGAGTCAATGAACATTATAAATGCCATGCCATATACCCTAACTTGGTTAGGTTGAGGTACAATTGATGATGATGAATTCAAGTGGTGGTGATATAGCATTCAGTATCACAACTGAGGATAGGGTTTATGGAATGCATTGCTTCTTGATGTTGTTTATGGTGCAGGTGTGGATTGTTTCATATCTAAGTTCAGCAAAATCTTTGAATTGAACCGCACTGGAATTATTTTACAATGCCTTCCTACTTAATTTCCTATATCTCTTTCTATGTCTTGAAACCTTGAAACTTATTTTATTGTAACTTTATTGTAACTTTTTTGTAGATTTAGGATTTCTCCAACTTCAATTAAAATTCCTTTATAAAAATTAAAAGAAAAAATCTTAACTGCTCTGTAAGACTTAAACTTTGAGGAATTAACCAATCCAGCTTCTACTAGATCAACCTAAACATTGGTTGCAGTTCTGGTAACTGTCAACTAATATTACCTAAGTGATTCAACACATTGTCAAATGTTTTGTTTTTTGTTTTTCCATGAGGGGGGGAGGGGGAGATTGGCTTTCAGGCTTTAGATTAAGAACCTACAACCATCATATAGCTGCTTTGCAGTACATGGGTCAGAATCCAGGCAATCAAGTGGATCAAACCTCAAGATGTGGTTTTTTGGTCCCTTATATTCTTTTTGATAAGTATATCAATGCTCAAGGTTGCTTAGGCTAAACAAAGATAGCGTGAACCTACTTCAAATTAGTACTTTAATGTACTAAATTAAGCTTCGCCAAATCATATGCATATACATTTTTTTGGTTCAATTTTAGTTCTTAGCATAAGAAATAACTTGATTTTGGACGATTACTTGTGAAAAGACCAAATTTTTGAGTACTTGGTTCATTAACCATCTAAAACTCCTTGCCAACAACAATTTACTATGTCAGAATCCTAGTTGGATATATAGATTCTAGCTTTGAGGTTATCTCTACTATATTTTATGTAAGGTTGTTATTACTTATGTCTTACCTAACAGTTTCTCACCATGTTTTTCTTTGCTTTCCTTTATCCTTTTTACTACAAGCTTCTTCTGTTCCATTCACTCTTCTCACATGAGCATCTATTGATTTTCTTCTCACATGGCTAAACTATGTTGATTGTGTCTCATAATTCTTGTCCTCAATAAATGTCACAATGATCTTATTACAAATAATGTCATTTCTAATTGTCTTTCTTGTATGGTCACTATTGGATATTTGAATTGATTACCAATTTGAATTGACTAGGACATCCCAATCAATCTCCTTTGATTGTGGGATTCGTTGTTAGAATCTTTCCATGTTTATTAGTTTCCTTTTTGTACAGATTTGATTAGGTTTCCTTTCTTTATAGTTTCCTTCTTGTAATCTTTCCTATTTTATAAGTTTCTACATGTATATGTAGGGTGATTTACCCTATGATGTAAATATGAGAAAGCAATTATGGTAATCATCCTAAGGTGTTATTACCTCCGGCCTTCATTGTCATCCATTTTTCCAAGTGGTCTCCAGTTGTCTCTGTCTCTTCGGCCTTCACTACTAGTTTTTGGGCTTCATTGCCATTACCTTCATCACTACTAACATTGTCCCTAGGGTTTTTGCCATCAAGCCTCCATCTTCGCATCGTCTCTAGGTGCATTTTTTCTCGTCGACCTTAATTGCCCATACGTCGGCGATTCTTGATGGAGAAGGTGTCCCCAATCATTGCATTCGTCCATTGCTCTCGACTGTTGGCTGTTGCTCGACCCTCGACTGTCGCCTATCATCTTCAATCGATGACTATCAATACTTGTTCTGGTCTCTAGATTTCGGTGACCTAGATCGAGAAGGTGCCTCGGTCGTCGCTCAGCCCTCGCCCTCGATCATCGCTACTCATTCTGTTATCTTTGGTTCTGGCAACCTGGTAAGTTTGGCCTCCTCTCTGGCATTGCAATGTCCTCGTTCTGGCGGCCCCTTGATTTAGGCATCTATCTTTGTTTTTTGGACTCCTATAGTGTCGTAGCTTCCTGCTTCAGCGAGTTACTGTGTCCTTATAGTGAACCTATTTGTTTGGTGCTGATATGTTCGTTGACCCATCACTTTTAGTTTCTGAAAGATGTCTTCAATCTTTGAAACCAACAACCCTAGCCGCTCCTCAGTTGATCCTAACATCGACATGCTGACTGGAGTCACTCACAACATTGTAGAGAGTGACTTTTAGAATCTTAACTCGTCGTACTGGTTAGATGGGAGAAACTACCTATAGTGGTCTCAAAGTGGTGAGAACATTCTTGAAGGGTAAAGGGAAGCGAGTCATCTTGATGGAATGGGACCACTAAAAGAGGACTTGAGATTTGTAACATGGGATAAGGAGGACTCGGCAATTATGTCATGGTTGTGAAACTCTATGCAGCTTGAAATTAGCCGCAACTGCATGTTTCTATCCACTGCCCAAGAGGTATGGGAAACTATTCGGAAGACGTACTCGAAAATGCAGGATGTAGCCTTGATGTTTGAAATCAAAATCAGAATCACATCCACGAAACAAGCAAGTTTTTCTATGACTGATTATTACAATGGGCCTGTTTGTTGCAGCTTAAAAGTTGTAACTTTTAGCTTCTAGCTTCAAAAAAGTTGGGATGTAGTGTTTGTTTTAACTTATAGAATTATAACTTATAACTTCTACTAGCTTTTAGAAGGGGTAGAAGCTGGCTTTTTCAAAGCTGGGGTACCCCTACTTTTACAACTTCTGCTTAAATGATTACATTTTTGTGACAATTTTGCCCTTATTTTTAACAAATAATTACCCTCTTGTCTACGCAATCATGGGTTTTTCTTCTCCACCGCCATCTCCATTTTCAGATTTCTTCCTCTCTCTCCCCATCTTCCTCTCTCTCTATATTCTAATTAATTTTTTTATAACACTTGAAACTTATACATATACACTAATTAATTTTTAAATTATCATTCTATAACTACTAAGGATATTATGGACAATTATACAAAAATAAGTTATTTTACAGCTTATGATATCAAACACCACAACTACTTAACTACAACTTCTAAGAAGCTGCAACAAATAAGTTCACAACTTATTCTAAGTTTTAGAAACTATAATCTAAGAAGCTAGAAGTTATAATTTATTTAATTAAGCTGTAACAAACGGGACCAATAGACTGAATGGTTTGTGGTTAGAACTTGATCACTATCAGAATCTGAATATGAAAGACAACGAGGATGCCCAAACCCTAAAGGAGTTCATTGAATGAGATCGAGTATTTGAGTTCCTAGCAGGTCTAAACCTAGAGTTTGACCCTGTTCGAGTTCAAATCCTTGGAAGAGGAAAGTTGCCACCATTGGGCGAAGTCTTCTCTATTGTTCGGACCGAGGAAAGTAGGCGCCTGGTTATGCTTGAATCTTAGCAAACCGAAGGGTCTGCCATGGTATCAAGGAAGCCTAATGGAGGAAGGACAACCATAGGGAATTAGACTAACTATCTTAAGCCCTCCAATAAGGATGGTATTGGTGCACATTTTGTAAGAAGCCATGTCACATGAGAGAAAATTGTTTCAAGCTTCATGGAAAGGCTCAAGTTTTAAGTTGGATTGGTGAATTCAAGGGACAAGCACTATTGTGAGTCAAGGCTTTAATTATATGTATAATTGGTCAATATTCTGTAGATTTAAAAGCTGTAATTAAGATGTGATTATATCTAGGATAAAACTATTTGTACAGATAGGGTTTTTACAGGAGGTTTATAAGGTGTTGAAAAGATCATTTTGCCCTTTCCTCTCGTCTCTTCCTTCTCTCCCATTTCCCTTGCTGACCATTTTGCCCTTCCTCCCCTCTCTCCTCTATCTCCTGTTCCCCTCCAGCAACCAGGCTCTTGCGGTCTCCATCGAGTGTTGCCACCTCACCCCCACTTCCTCCTCGCCCCTCACCACCACATCTCGCCCCCTCATCGCTACATCTTCGCCCTCGACTGTTGCCGCCTTGCCCTTGCCACTGCATCTCACCACCTCGTCACTGCCTCCTCACCCCCTCGCCCCTCTGCAATTGTCGCGAGCAGCTGCAATTTGAGTTATCCAATTTATTGCGATAAATTGCTTCAGTTTAGATCCAAAATATGTTCAATTTATCGCGATAATATTGCCCTGTAACCCAATCTGTAGAAGTCTCCCTGTACAAATAGCATGACCCTTATATCTATGTTACTATAAATAGGAGATCACTCAATTAGGAGATTTGTTTCCATAGTTAGGTAGGCATCCCATGTGTATATATGTATCTACCAGTTCAATAAGAATTATTGCAATATTTTTCCACCTAGTATCAGAGTCAAGAAACCCTAGGACTCCCTTTCGAGTCTTTATTGTTGCCTAGCCTACCAACAACAGCCTTTGTGAGAAGTCAGAGTTAGAACTCCAACCTGAAAAGCCAATTTAACAAGTGGAGGGATCCTTCTCCTTATATATAGCCCAGGTCTCCTTTACTGAAACGATGTGGGATTCTCACACTCCCCCCATGTCGAAGCTTCTCCAGTAACTAATACATACCCAGGTGATCGGGCAAGGTACTGGTCCACGACCATGACCGAGGGTAGTCCCCCAACCAAAGGTTGGCTCTGATACCATGTGAGAAGTCAGAGATAGAACTCCAATATGAAAAACTAACTTAATAGGTGGAGGGATCCTCCTCCTTATATATAGCCAATGTCTCCTTTGCTGAGGCGATGTGGGATTCTCACAGCTTTCATTGTTGCCTAGCCTTACTTGCTGCCTAGCCTTACTTGCTACTACAACCATCACAAGTAGTCTTCATTATTGCGATGGTACCTTATTTATCTTTCTTTTCTTAGCCTCATTCTTTTCTTTGCCCTTCCCATTAACCAAAGATGTTAGTCACCACTGATGAAGTTAGTTCCCATGGCACAAGAGAAACATTGGCACCCCTGTTGCTTCATCTGTCGGGAGAACTGTAGCAAATCAGTGTTGCCTATTGGTTGGATGGGAGAAATTATCTTAAATGGTCCCAGTTGATTCGAGCCATTTTGAAAGGGAAAGGAAAGATTAGTCATATTATAGGGACCGGACCAATGAAGGAAGATCTAGCTTGTGCAACATGGGATGAAGAAGATTTCATGATCGTTGCATGGCTGTGGAGTTCGATGGCATCCGAAATCAGTGACACCTGCATGTTTCTATCAACAACAAAGGAGGTTTGGTAGTCTATCCAACAAATTTACTTGAAGGTTAAAGTAGCAGCCCAGATCTACGAGTTGAAGACCAAAATAGCTACTGTGAAGCAATGAAACAAAACTGTCACTGAGTATGCCAATTTCCTAAAGGGACTTTGGCAAGAGATGGATCATTACTGGGTAATTAAGATGAAGAACAGTGATAATGCAGCCACCTTGAAAGCTTTCATTGACAAAGATCACACCTACGATTTTCTTGTAGGCCTCAACATGGAGTATGATCAGGTGAGGGTTCAAATCCTAAGCAAATATGACTTATCTTCACTTAATGAAGTGATTTCAATTATTCTAGCCGAGGAAAGCAGGTGGGGTGTCATGTTGGACCCAAAACCAGTTGAGGCCTCAGTAATGGTGGCAAATGAAGGAAGTTGTGGGTTTAAGAAGGACCAACTGATTGGAGAGAATGGAAAAATAAGTCTCAAATCCACGGGTAGTGACAACAACCGTGAGAATATATGGTGTACTTTCTGCAAGAAAACCAAGGCATACTAGGGAGATGTGTTGGAAGCTGCATGGGAAGCCATTGAGCAAAGAATGTGGAAACAAAGGTGGACAATAGTAACATCGGAGCCAGGGGCAAGTCAATATGGCAACCCCACTAGGTGAAGAAGAGTCCCACAAACCAAAGGAATTCAACAAGTAGGAGATTGAAAAGCTACGGTACTTCCTAAGTACTCTTGACAAACCCTCTTCTTCAGGTACCTACTCATTGCTACACTTAGGGAAATCTTCAAATTCCCATGCTTTAAATGTCTCCAATACATCCTTTAAAGACTTGTGGATTATTGATTCCGAAACCACCAACCACATGACTCCTTCCTCGTTTTTCCACTCATACTCACCTTGTTCTAGCAATCGAAAAATTGCTACAGTTGATGGTTCTTTGATCATAGTAGTTGGAATGGGAGAGATTAAAATCAGCCCTTCCCCTGACCCTCAAAAATGTCCTTCATGTGCCTAAACTGTCCACCAAGCTTCTCTCCATATCCAAACTATCATATGATGTTAATTGCAAAGTGATTTTTCTCCCTTCTTGCTTTGTGTTTCAAGACAAGGACTCAGGACTGATAATTGGATATGTTAAGGAAAGGGATGGCTTATATTATCTTGAGAAATCTGAAAAAGTACTAGTTGGCAAGTGAAACCAGCCCTTAACATGCATTTCAGAACCACATATACCCCCTAAGGACACTATTTGGCTGCATCATTATAGGTTGGGACATCGGGCTTTTTTCACTCTTAAAATCCTATTTCCTTCTTTGTTTAAAAGCCTTGATATTAGATAATTTCATTGTGATGTCTGTAAGTTTGTTAAACACAACGTGCTCTTTTTCCTACTAGTAATAACAGATGTCATGCTCCTTTTGAATTGATTTATAGTGATATATGGGGTCCATCAACCATTCCAAATGATTTTGGGGCGTGTTGGTTTGTTTCTGAAGAAATTCGGTAGATTAATGAAAACTACCCTATCCTTCCTCCATTAGCAGCTAGAATTAAATATGCAAGTCTCCTAGTTCGATACAAACTTATCTCCTAATTTATAACTACTAGATAAACTCCTAAATTCTAGCACAAGATTACAAGATAAAATAACTTTAACTAATCTACAGATAATATACAAGATATACAAGATTAACTCATATATCAGCTTGAGGATCCCGAATTATCCTCCTCTCATCCCATCCACGGAATATCTCCTTAATCCTTTAGGATTGGCTGCATCTTTATCCTTCAACACCCCCTCTCAAGCTAAGGAATATATATCAAATATTCTTAGCTTGCTTCTTATTGATTCAAAGCCTTGTTTTCCCATTGCTTTGGTCAAAATATCTGCATGCTGATCTTTTGTTGGGACATAAGTCAGCTTGATGTTGCTATCCTCCAGCTCTTGTTTGACAAAAAGCCGATCAATTCGGCCATGCTTCATCCAGTCATGCTGCATCGGATTGTTAACAATGTTGATAGCTGATTTGTTATCACTATAGAGAAACTTAGGAGATGAGACTGGTATAGACAAATCTCTCATCAGCCTTTCCACCCATACCATCTCACAAATTGCTTGAGCAATACTCTGCTTCAGCACTGCTACGAGGTACCACTTGCTATTTCTTGCTCCACCAAGTTATCAAATTACCCCATAATTTTGTACAATAGCTAGATGTGGATCTGCTATCTTCCACAACACTTGCCCAATCGGAATCTGCATAGCCTACTATTCCTCTGTCTCGATTTTTTGTAAATAGCAGACCCTTACCTGGTGTTCCTTTAAGATATTTAAGGATATGATAGGCTGCTTCCAAGTGCCTCCTAGTTGGTGAATGCATGAATTGGCTAACAATACCCATAACATAGGTAATGTTCGGTCTTGTGTGAGACAAATAAATGAGTTTGCCTACTAACCGTTGGTACATGCCTTTGTCCACTGGATGCTCTTCTTTTCCTTCTTTGTTCTTCCAATTAGGTTCTAGTTGTGTACTTGCTAGTTTACACCCTAGTTTGCTCGTCTCTTTTAGCAAGTTAAGAGTGTACTTTTTTTGGTATACAAAAATGCCATCCTTACTTCTTGCTACTTCCAAACCAAGGAAGTATCGCAGTTCCCCCAGCTCTTTTACTTCAAAGGCCTGCCTTAACTGTTCTTTCAGCTTCTCAATTTCTTAGTTATTGTCCCCCGTGATGATGATATCATCCACATAGACTATTAAAGTTGTTCTCTTTCCATCCTTCCCAATTTTTGTAAAGAGGGTGTGATCCGCTTGTCCTTGTTTATATCCCAACTTGTATAGAATATCACTAAATCTTTTAAATCAAGCTCTAGGTGATTGCTTTAGGCCGTATAGAGATTTTTTCAATTTGCATACCTCATCTCTTGTATTCTTTTTCTCAAACCTCGATGGTATCCTCATGTAAATCTCCTCCTCTAAGTCTCTATTTAGAAAGGCATATTTTATGTCCAATTGGTGCAGTTTCCAGCCCAAGTTTACCACTAAGGACAGTAGAATCTGGATTGAGTTGAGTTTGGCCACGGGAACAAAAGTTTCTTCATAATCTAAGTCTTGAGTTTGAGTGAACCCTTGAGCTACAAGCCTTGCCTTATACCTTTCCAAACTTCCATCTGATTTATACTTCAGAGTGAACACCCACTTGT
Source organism: Diospyros lotus (assembly GCF_014633365.1). Taxonomy (NCBI): domain Eukaryota; kingdom Viridiplantae; phylum Streptophyta; class Magnoliopsida; order Ericales; family Ebenaceae; genus Diospyros; species Diospyros lotus. The sequence continues at coordinate 30,100,018 of NC_068346.1, read as the reverse complement.
TGGCAACTGCCTTCTTTCCCTCCGGAAGATCCATAATTTCCCATGTACCATTTTTCTCCAAGGCTGCCATTTCTTCCACAATTGCCTTTTTCCAGTTTTCATCCTGCAATGCTTGATAAACATTTCTAGGAATAGCTACACTGTCTAAACTGAAAGTAAATGCCTTAAAAGAGGGAGACAATTTTGAGTACCCGACGAAATTAGTAATAGGATGCTTGGGGCACATCCTTTTACCTTTCCTCAAGGCAATTAGAATACTTAGATCATCAGCAAGCTGCTGCTGTATATTGACATCAATATCAACTGTCTTATCTAGACTTACCTCCAGGTTGGATAGGTTGGTTGGCTGAAAAGCAACCTTAGGTCTTCTAGAATAGACCTTTAGAGGTTTAGTCAGGTCTTGATCACCCTGTTGAGTTTCGGTCTTCTCTTTCTCCCCTCTTAGATGATATAGGAATGGGGAGATGGATGTTGGAGAATGGGTAGGGCTAGGCTGATGAGCTTCAGTGGAGGGAAGTAGGCTAGTAAGGGGATTGAGAGGTACTGAGATGACTGTACTCCAATTGTTTATTGGATTTTCATTTGGAGTGGTATTGTGGAAGAAAGGTTGATTCTCGAGAAAGGAGACATCCCAAGAAATGATGAACTTGTGGGTTGTCGGGTTGTAGCACTTATAGCCTTGTTGGGTAGGAGAGTATCCAACAAACACACATTTGAGTGCTTTTGGGTCAAGCTTGGATGGATTTAACTGGTTTTGGTGTACGAAGGAGGTACACCCGAAGACATTACGAGAAAGAGTGTTTAAGGCCCTGGAATAGTGAGGGAAAGCTTCAGCAAAGACATTTAAGGGAGTTTTAAAGTTCAAGGTCTTTGAAGGGAGACGATTTATGAGATAGGATGCTGTTAGAACAGTCTCTCCCCAATAAGAATTTGGGACTGATTGGGTGAACATAAGAGCCCTAGCTATCTCAAGTAAGTGCTGATTCTTCCTCTCAACTACCCCATTTTTGGGGGGGTTGTATGGGTAAGAGCTTTGGTGAACAATACCATGCTCATTTAGATAATGATTAAAGTCATTTGAGAAGTATTCTCGACCATTGTCACTTCTTAAAATATGAATGGAAGCTTGGAAAACATTTTTGACCATGAGATGAAACCTCTTGAAAACTATATAGGTTTTAGATTTGTCCTTCATGAGGAAGACCCAACAAACTTTTGTGTGTGATCATCAATAAAGGTGATGAACCACTGAGTGCTTGTTAGACTTGGAAGTCTGGCTGGTCCCCAAATGTCACTGTGGGCTAAATGAAATGGCTGAGATGGTTTGTAGGAGTGTTTCGGATGAGTGCTCTTAGTTTGTTTTGCAAGTATGCAATGTTCACAATAGAAATCCTGAATTTTATTGATAGAAATTGAAGGGTACAAGACTCTAAGATACTCGAAGCTAGGGTGCTCTAATCTTTGATGCCATAACATTAAATTAGATTCTGAAACTGCAGCTAAAGAGAATTGAACAAATGACCTAAACTCTTTTTGTTGATCAAGTTTTGAGATTTGATATAGACCTCCCTTCTCTTTAGCTTTGCCAATCGTCATCCTCGAAGATTTGTCCTAAAAAACACAATGGGAAGAAGAGAATATCACCGAGCAGTCTTTATCCTGAGTAATCTTGCTTACTGACAGAAAGTTAAATATCAAATTCGACACATAAAGAACTGATTCTAATCTTAGCCTTGCTACATAAGTTGTGCCCTTTCCTTGCCAAATCTAAATTTAGACCATGTAAGAAGTCAAATATCCTTTCTTTCTCCATCATCTTGTTATACTTTCTCCCATCATCTGAGCATTCCCATGTGATCTCATGGAAGAGATCCATCTCTTGCCATAATTCAATCAAGGTATTGTAATAGTCAGTTACTGTGTTCTTACCTTACTTTGTTGATTGAATGGTGGATCGAACTTGAAAGCTTCGTGCGGTATTCTCAAGATCTAAATAAATCTCTCAAATCGCACTCGCCGTTTGTAGAAGAGGTAAGTTCTTCCTACCTTCGACTCCATTGAATTCACTAGCCATGCCATGACAATGGCATTCTCAGCTTCCCATACTCCATATGCTGATGAATCTTGGCTAGGTTTTATGGTTTCTTCGGTTAGATAGCCTACCTTCCCTTTTCCTTTAATCACAAGCATAACTGATTGGGACCACTCTTGGAAGTTGGTTCCATTCAACTTGTGTAAAGTAATCTGTAGGGAAGATACATTGAAGGTTGCGGGAGGATGTGAAGAAGTTGTAGGGACTAGACTGGTCTTTGTTGGAAGAGGGATAGAAGTTTTCGTACTAGTTGTTGAATCATCAGCCATAGTGCAAGTTAAAGAGTTATTTTACAATTAGAACTCTAAATAATCGGTGGCCACAGAAACTCGGAACTGAGCTCTGATACCATGAAGAAATTCGGTAAATCAATGAAAACTACCCTATCCTTCCTCCATTAGTAGCTATAATTAAATACGCAAGTCTCCTAGTTTGATACAAACTTATCTCCTAATTTACAACTGTTAGATGAACTCCTAAATTCTAGCACAAGATTACAAGATGAAATAACTTTAACTAATCTACAGATAATATATAAGATATACAAGATTAACTCATATATCAGCTTGAGGATAATTCGGGAGAATTATCCTCTTCTTATCTCATCCACAGAATATCTCCTTAATCCTTTAGGATTGGCCGCATCTTTGTCCTTCAACAGTTTTGATGATTACACAACGATTACATGGGTCTTTCTTCTTAAATCAAAATCTAATGTGAGTGATATTCTCCCAATATTTTTTCTATGATCTATAATCAATTTGGGGCACAAATCAAATGGTTTAGGTCAGACAATGCAAGGGACTATTTCAACCGAACCCTTTTCGCCTATTTCCTTCAACGGGGAGTTATTCATGAGTCCTCATGTGTTTCTACCCTTCAACAGAATGGGATTGCAAAAAGAAAGAATAGCCATCTCCTAGATACTACTAGGGCATTGTTGTTTCACAAAAATGTGTCTAAACAATTTTGGGGGAAAGCTATCCTCATTGCCACTCATGTCATCAACCGATTACCCTCCCGAGTGTTACATTTTCAAACTCCAATGGCCATTTTATCTCATTTCTATCCTGCTCTTGCTACCATGAATTAGCTTAGTCCTAAGGTATTCGGGTGTGTTCATTTTTTCATGTTCATAGCCCTCAATGGGGGAAGTTGGATCATAGAGATCTTAAGTGTGTCTTTGTGGGCTATTCTTCTACCCAAAAAGGGTACAAATGCTATCATCCTTCGACTAAAATTTTTTTGGTTTCTATGGATGTTACTGTTGTTTGAACCCTATTTTATGCTGTTCCTTCCTAACTTTCTACTAGCTCCTAAACCATTGCCAGCAGCTCCTAAACCTCTACTCGACCAACTTGCATTTGAACCTAAACATCTGCTTGAACCTGCACTTGACTCTACTCCACCAACTCATGAACCTCGATCCTCCCTCCAACCTGATCTCCAAACTACAAGGGGAGAGACCACCATTGACAAACCTTTTTTTTCAAATTTACTCAAGAAAGAATAATCTAAGGCTGCACCTATAATCAGCTCCAACTGGAAATGAGGTCACATCTATTGGCTCACCTTCTAATGTTGATTTCATGACTGATATTGACCTACCTAAAGCACCAAGGAAAGGAATTAGAGAGTGCCCAAAATATCCCTTATATCCACTCTCTCACTTTGTATCCTTTAAAAGATGCTCTCCATCTCATAGAAGCTTTCTTACAAATATCCATTCTTACAAACATGCATACAACATCCATGAATGTTGAAATGTAGGCCCTAGAGAAGAATAATACATGGGAGATTGTGGATTTACCAAAAGGGAAGAAACTTGTTGGGTGCAAATGGGTCTTCACAATCAAGTATAAAACAGATGGGATGCTTGAACAATACAAAGCTAGGTTGGTAGCTAAAGGTTACACCCAAACATATGGAATAAACTACCAAGAAACTTTTGCCCCAATAACTAAGATGAACACAGTGGGAATTCTCTTATCCCTGGCAGCTAACTTTGACTGGCCTTTACTACAGTTTGATGTGAAGAATGTTTTTTTGCATGGAGACCTTGAGAAGGAAATTTACATGGACATACCCCCTAGGGTTCAACAAAAATAGACCTAAGACTAAGGTTTGTAGTCTAAAAAAGGCACCATATGGCCTACATCCCGTTTTCCAGTTTCCTTCAACAAATCCAGACCATATTTTCTTTGTGAGATGAAAATTCCCCGTTTACTCCTAGCAAACTCCATTTTCAAGAAATACTTTTGAGTTTCGAGGTCTTTCACTTTGAATTTTGAGTGGAGTTCTTTTTTTAAATTCACAATCTCGATAGTGTCATCACCTGTGATAATCATATCATCTACATAGACAATCAGAGCTGCTTGCTTCCCATTATCACTTCCTTTGACAAATAAAGTGTGATTTTGTTAGGCCACCGACACTGCAAACATACCAAAGGCGTAACAAGAAGCAAAGGAATATGGGTGACATCGCGAGAGGGAGTAACGGCCAGCATGTGCGCCAGGGGTAGAATAGGCACTTGGCTGGTTTGTGTAACAAACCAGCATGTGCATGGGCTGGAAGGATAACAACCTATAAAAAGGAGGTTAGAAGGGAGAGGAGGTGTGAAGAATTTAGAGTTTCTGGCAGGAGAGTTCTGGGCCTCTCGAATGCCCAGTTTTGTTGCTTATTTCCATTGTTTTCCTTGTAATTAGGAGTTGCAATATAGCAGTAACTCATCTAATTCTCTGCAAAATCCTACCTATTGTGTTGAATCCCATCAATTTGGTATCAGAGCATTCGTCGATCACCATGGTGAACCTAACTGAGAGGGTGGGGGACCTGGAGGAGAAGGTAGACACGATGAGGGGAGAGATTCAAACAATAAACCGCAACGTAGCAGAAATGCTCGAACAGTTCGCCATCTTGCGAACAAGGTGGGACGAACAGGAACGGGAGAGGAAGGCTAAGGCCCATGGGGGTGGATGGCCAACGGAGTTTACCCCAGATTCCGAAGTGACCCTGGGGGGCGGCATGAACCAAGGAATGGAGGGGGGCATGAGTGCTACATGGCGTCAGGAAGGGAGAGGTCGGCGACTGGAAATGCCAACCTTCGTGGGAGACAACCCAGACAATTGGATTTTCAGGGCGGAGAGGTACTTCTCGATCAACCAGTTGTCCGATGATGAGAAGCTCGAGTCTGCAGCATTGTGCTTCGAGGCAGGGGCCCTCGCTTGGTTCCAGTGGGAGTCTAGGCGCAGGGGGATCTGCAGTTGGGAAGGGCTCAAGTAGGGAATTCTCAACCGATTCCGTTCCCCTCAAGAGGGGTCGCTAGAGGAGAGGTTCTTGGCTCTACGACAAGATGGTGATGTCAAGGATTACCGGTTGATGTTCGAGACTTTGGCCGCGCTAGTGTTGGACATCTCTGAGGCGTTCTTGGAGGGCCATTTCATCAACAGCCTTAAGCCAGAAATCAAGGCAGAGATCAGGGTGCTGCAACCTAGGGGGTTGGATCGGATCATGATGATGGCGCAGTGTATCGAGGATAAAAATGCAGCCATGCTCAGCTGCAGTAGGGCGTTCGGTCCAGCGAGGAGCAATTTTCCTACCCACTCTACAACCAATGTTGTTCGAACCCCTCCCATACAATCAAGAAGCCTGACTCCTCATTCAAGAGTCTTTAGTCAGGTGAGCAACAAGCTGCCAGTGGTTAGTAGTGGCAGCAATGGCTCTTTTAAATGACTCAGTGAGACCGAGTGGAAAGCCAAAAGGGAAAAGGGATTATGCTTTCGTTGTGATGAGAAATATTCAGTTGGCCACAGGTGTAAGAATAAGGAGTTGCACGTTATGATGATTTACGATGAAGAAATGGAAGAGGAAGGAGCCGAGGTGGAAATAGGAGATGAAGAGAAGAAGAAGAGGAAGTTGGGCATGGCAGTGAGGTCATTGAACTCTCAATGAATTCAGTGGTGGGGTTGACAACACCGCAAACAATGAAGTTGCAAGGGGATATAGAAGGGCAACCAGTGGTAGTACTTATTGATGGAGGGGCAACACACAATTTTATAGCTGTAGAACTGGTGCAGCGGTTGGGGTTGCCATGAACAGAAACTACCGGATATGGGGTGATCATGGGGACAGGAATGGCGGTGCAAGGGGCCGGCATTTGCAAGGGGGTGAAATTCCACCTGCAAAACTTACAAATCGTGGAGGATTTTCTGCCCTTGGAGTTGGGTAGTTCTGATGTAATCCTTGGGATGAAGTGGTTGGCAGCAGTGGGGAAGATGAGAGTGGATTGGAAGGCTTTGACTATGAAGTTTCAGGTTAGGGGATTGGCCGTGACCTTGCAAGGGGATCCCAGCTTGAGCAAAAGCTTGGTATCCTTGAAGGCTATGATGAGGGCCTTCAAGGAGAATGGAGAAGGAATGTTGCTTGAACTTGGCACGCTGGCAGCTGAATACCATGACAGTCAGGTAGAGGTTCCACTGTTCCTAAAGGAGGTGTTAGCCGAGTTTGAGGAGGTGTTCACAACACCTGAAGGGCTGCCTCCTTCCAGAAAAAAAGATCATGCAATCAACCTACTACCAGGCACGGTACCGGTTAGTGTGCGGCCCTATCGTTATCCTTATCTACAGAAAAACGAGATTGAGGAGATGGTAGGAGAGATGCTAGCGGCGGGGATTATACAACCAAGTTCTAGTCCTTTCTCTAGTCCGGTCCTGCTTGTCAAGAAGAAGGATGGCGGGTGGCGCTTTTGTGTGGACTATCGGGCTTTGAATAAGGTAACCGTGCCCGACAAGTTTCCAATTCCAGTGATTGAGGAGTTATTGGATGAGCTTCATGGGGCCAAGGTCTTTTCCAAACTCGACCTTAAATCTGGATATCATCAAATTCGCGTTAGAGCTGAGGACATTCCAAAGACTGCCTTCCAGACGCATGAAGGCCATTACGAGTTCCTCGTAATGCCTTTCAGACTGACTAACGCGCCAGCCACGTTCCGGTCGCTGATGAATGACATCTTCAGGGAGCAAATGAGGCGTTTTGTGTTAGTTTTTCTTTATGACATATTGGTTTTCAGCAAGGATTTTGAATAGCATGCACAACACTTATGTTGTGTTCTGGAAGTGCTGGCGGCTAACCAACTATTTGCAAATAGGAAGAAGTGTTTGTTTGGACAACTGGAAATTGAGTACTTAGGCCACATTATATCACAACAAAGGGTTTCCGCTGATTGTAGCAAGATAAAAGCTATGTTAGATTGGCCCACTCCCACCACATTGAAGGAATTGCGTGGTTTCCTTGGTCTCACGGGATATTATCGGCATTTTGTTAAGGACTATGGCAGGTTAGCATGGCCTCTCACGGAGCGACTTCGAAAGAACAATTTTTTCTGGGATGAGGCAGCTGAGCAAGCTTTCCAACGGCTCAAGGCTGCCATGGTATCACTACCTGTTTTGGCTTTGCCGAATTTTGACAAGCCATTTGTGGTTGAGATGGATGCGTCTGGACATGGTATGGGGGCAGTTTTAATGCAAGATCATAGACCTATTGCCTATTTCAGTCATGCCTCTAATCAGTTGGGGAAGAGGAAATCAGTTTATGAGAGAGAATTGATGGCCATTGTATTTGCGGTGCAAAAGTGGTGGCATTATTTGTTGGGACAGAAGTTTGTGGTCAGGACCGACCAAAAGAGCCTCAAATTTCTGATGGAGCAAAGGTTGGTTAGCCCAGAATATCAGAAGTGGATGCTCAAGTTAATGGGATTTCAGTTCGAAATTCAATATAGGCCTGGAATGGAAAACAAGGCAGCAGATGGATTGTCCCGCATCAGCCACTCTGCTGCCCTCTTAACATTAACCATCCCTCAGGTTCTCCAACTTGATCAGTTGGCTCGGGAAGTAGAAGCAAATGAGTGACTGCAAGGGGTGGTCAAGGATCTCCAGCTTGATCCTACTTCTAGGCCCCATTTCCAGTTGGTGGACAGTCACCTCCTCTACAAGGGTAGGCTGTACCTACCGAAGGGCTCTTCTCTCATTCCATTGCTTTTACATGAGGGACATGATGGGAAGGTAGGAGGGCACTCGGGATTCTTGAAATCCTACAAGCGGATTGCAGCCAGTGTATACTGGCCAGGTATGAAGAGGGACATCCACAGGTATGTGAGTCATTGTGCTATCTGCCAACAGAACAAGGTACTAGCCTTGAAGCCGGGAGGGCTCCTGCAGCCCCTGCCTATCCCAAACCAAATTTGGGACGACATTGCTATGGACTTTATCGAAGGCTTACCAAGGTCGGGCAAAATGGACTCGATTTTGGTGGTAGTAGATAGACTCAGTAAGTATGGGCATTTCATCGGGCTTAAACACCCTTTTACAACTGGAGAGGTGGCAGGAATCTTCATCAAGGAAGTTGTGCGGCTTCATGGTTTACCACGGTCCATTGTATCTGATCGAGACAAGATCTTCATGAGCAAATTTTGGGAGGAGTTGTTCTGCCTCCAAGGCACCAGGCTCCACCGCAGCACAGCTTACCATCCACAAACGGATGGACAAACGGAGGTGCTGAATAGGACATTGGAGACATACCTACGCTGTTTTGCTTCCTCTAAACCGAAAGCTTGGTTTGTGTGGCTGCCTTCGGCAGCCTCAAGAATTACACCATTCCAGGTCGTTTATGGGCGCGAACCGCCAACAATATTGAGGGTTGAAATGGGATCCACTCCTGTTTCAATAGTGGAGCAACAACTGGTCGAAAGAGATCACATTTTGGAGGAACTTAAGGCACAACTACTAAGGGCTCAAGCAGTAATGAAGAAGGGGGCTGACATGAAAAGAAGAGCAGTGAAGTTTAAGGTCGGGGACTTAGTTTACTTGAAATTAAGACCCTATCGACGAAAGACATTGGCTGGTCGTTCCAATGAGAAGTTGGCTCCTAGATTCTATGGTCCCTTTGAAATGGAAAGGGAAATTGGGCTTGTAGCTTACCAGTTAAAGCTGCCTTCACACTGCAGCATTCACCCAGTCTTCCATGTGTCCCAGCTACGAGAAGCCAAAGGTGCATTGCAAGCCACTAGGGAGATTCCTAATCAATTAAGTGCAGAATTGGAAATGTTGGTTGAACCAGAGGCAGTGCTGGGGGTCAGGCCAAGAACATGAAGTAATGTATGGGGGATTGGATGTCCTACTCCAATGGAAGGGGTTACCTCCTTTGGAAGCCACTTGGTTTATAGCCTAATTCAGCAGCAATTTCCCTCTTTCCACCTTGAGGACAAGGTGAAAGTTAGGGAGGGAAGTAATGTTAGGCCACTGATACTGCAAACATACCAAAGGCGTAACAAGAAGCAAGGGAATATGGGTGACACCGCGAGAGGGAGTAACGGCCAGCATGTGCGCCAGGGGTAGAATAGGCACTTGGCTGGTTTGTGTAACAAACCAACATATGCAAGGGCTGGAAGGATAACAACCTATAAAAAGGAGGTTAGAAGGGAGAGAAGGTGTGAAGAATTTAGAGTTTCTGGCAGGAGAGTCCTGGGCCTCTCGAATGCCCAGTTTTGTTGCTTATTTCCATTGTTTTCCTTGTAATTGGGAGTTGCAATATAGCAGAAACTCACCTAATTCTTTGCAAAATCCTACCTATTGTGTTGAATCCCATCAAATTTGTCTGTCCTTGTTTATACCCAAGTTTCTTCATAACAGAGCTAAATTTAGTAAACGATACTCTAGGAGATTGTTTTAGATCATAAAGGGATTTTTTCAGTTTACATACCTTCGTTGATCCAACATGCATCTCAAATCTTGGAGGAGCTCTCAAGTAAACTTCCTCATCTAGAGTGCCATTCAAAAAAGCATTCTTAATGTCCATCTGGTGTAGTTCCCAATCCAAGTTTGCAGCTAGTGATAGCAATACTCGAATTGTATTTAGTTTTGCCACCAGAACAAAGGTCTCTTCATAGTCAACTCCATAGGTTTGGGTGTACCCTTGAGCCACCAATCGAGCCTTGTATCTTTTTACAGTGTCATATGATTTGTACTTCACTATAAACACCCACTTGCTTCCAATAGTCTTTTTTCCTTCACGCAACTTCACCATCTCCCATGTTTCATTTTGTTTTAGAGCTTTCATTTCTTCTATTACCGTCATTTTCCACTGTGGATCTTATAACGCTTCAAGAATAGTGTGGGGCACTTGAATCTCATCTACTTTGGAAATAAATGCCCTATAACTTCCTGATAACTGAGAATATGTGAGATAGTTAGAAATTGGGTGCTTTGTACAAGCTCTTACCCTTTTTCTAACAACAATTGGGAGATCCAAGTCATCTTCTTGTTTTACATCTTTAACCACACTTGATTCCTTTTCCATTGAAGGATCTACCATTGGTTCAGACTCATGGTTCTGTTCGAGAGTGTGTAGCCTGCGAGAGTAAACATGTTTCAGTGGTGGTCTAGATTGTGGGACACTCCCCCTGATTTGGGACCAGTTCGATTTGAGTGTTTGGAGAGGAAGAGCTGGGAAAATCAAGGGCAAGTAAGGTTACAGGATGCAAGGGAAAAGCTTGTTGCTCAGGGTTCAGTTTAACAAGTTCTCCTATGGCTATTGGATCCCAACAATGATTTCCTGATGAAGTCTTCCCCTAGAGAGTAGCTTGGGGATAGAAGAATTGGTGTTCCACAAAGGAAACATCACAGGAAATCAGAAATCTTTCGGAGGGAAGATAATAACACCTGTACCCTTTCTGAGAAACATAATACCCAAGAAAATACACTTGTAGGCTTTGGGGTCAAGCTTACTTGGATTGGGTTGATTATTCTGAACAAAGGTAAGACACCCAAAAGCCCGAAGTGGAAGAGAGTTATGAATGTGATGAAGGAAAGACAGAGAGTAAAGCACTAAGTGGAGTGCTAAACTTGAGAACTTTGGGTGGCAACCGGTTGATAAGGTAGGCTACAATCAAAAAAGCCTCTCCCCAAAGAGAATGAGGGACATGACTAGTGATCATGAGGGACCGGGCAACTTCCAGCAAGTGATGATTTTTGCACTCGGCTACCTCATTTTGCTGAGGAATATAAGAGCAAGAATTTTGGTGGAAGATATCCTGGTCTTAAAGGTAGTGATTAAAGGCGTGAGAAAAGTATTTTTTATCATTGTTAGTGCGGAGGATCTGTATAGAAGACTAGAAAACATTTTTGATAAGCTGGTAAAACTGTTTAAAGATCATGGGAACCTTAGACTTATCTTTCATCAAGTAGACCTAACAAACCCAGGTATGATCATCAATAAATGTGACAAACCACCATTTGCTAGTGATGGTGGAAACTTGAGATGGACCCTGGACATCACTATGCACAAGGTGGAATGGGCGTGATGGTGTATAAGTACGAGAGGGATAGAGAGAACGTGAATATTTTGCTAATACACAATGATCACAATGAAAGGAACTAGGGTCTTTATTAAGGAATAACTGGGGGTACATAAACTTTAAATATGAAAAACTTGGATGCCCTAATTGTTGGTGCCAGCGAAGGACATCGGATTCTAAGATAGTGTGAAGACCCACGGGAACAAAAGGATTGAATAGACTACTGTTGGATAGATAATACATGCCATTGTGCTCTCTAGCATTGCCAATCGTCCTTGCCAATGGTAAATCCTGAAAATGACAATGGCAAGGAAAAATAGTTATAGAGCAATGTAAATTAGTTGCCAATTTATGAATAGAGATTAAATTGATTGCACTGCAATTTGGGCACATAAAGAACAGACTTAAGTGGCAACCCAAACACCTTGAGATCACCTCGGACCACAGCCTTACACAAGGACCCATTTGCCACAGTAATACCAATGTCCTTTGTACGAGGGTGAAAATTAAGGAGTCCAGCCAAAAAGCCACACATATGGTCAGTCGCTCCAAAATCCACAATCCAAACGTCTTGGAGACCTTTGTCGGATAAAAGGGAAGTAGAAAAGCTGATTTTACCTTTGTGAGCCATAACTGCAGTGGAACTAAAATTAGGTTCCTTTGTAGGATGGAGGAGTTTTTTCAGCACCGCCATTTGTTCGACTATGAACGATAAGACACCAGGATGAGGGAGAGGCAGGTGGGGCATCAACAACATAAGTTGTTTTTGTGTGTCTTTAACTTTTAGGTTTCCAGTCGGCAAGCTTCCATGAAGGTCCCAACAAGTCTCATTGGCGTGATATGGTTTGTTGCAATGCTTACACCGTAAACGATCTTTCTGAGGCCCGAGAGACTGTTGCCTAGAAGGTCCTTTGGATTTTTCAGGATGATAAGCTACTAATGTGGAGCCTTGGGTAGTAGAATCCATGCTAGGATGTTTGGAATGAGGCATCATAATACGTTTGCGACTTTCTTTGTGATGGACAATTGCAAAGGCCTCATTGACAGTCGACAGAGGTTTTGGTCCCCAAAATACGGCCTCGTACCTCATCTAAATCAACATTGAGTCCTTGTAAAAAATCAAAGACACGGTCTTTCTCCTACATAGCTAGAAACAGTTGATCATCCTTGGTACAATGCCAAGTAACGGTATGATACAGATCAAACTCCTGCCACAACTCAGAAATGGTATTAAAATATTATGTGACTGACATATTTCCCTATTTTGTGGAGTGTAAGGCAGATCAGACTTCAAACAATTGAGAGACGTTCTCCAAGTCGGAGTACATTTGGCGGACAACAATCCACACTTGGGCAGTGTTGTAGAACAAATTTTGGCTTCCAATTTTGGGTTGCATGGATTAGATGAGCCAGGCCATTACTAGAGAATTTTTCGCTACCCATGTGTTGTATTTGGGAGATTGAGGGCTTGGGGCTGGCGGAACACCAATAAGATAGCCCATTTTCCCTTTACCAGTCATCATGAGCTTCATAAACTGGTACCATTCCCGAAAATTGGTCAAGGTAGGACGTCTACACAATGGCAGTGTTGGGATTGAAGGAAGGAGGCGTCGGGACAGTGTTTGGGTTAGTGTTTTGTTCGGTGTGGGAGTCAAGGGTTGAAAACATGGAGGGTTATGCCGGTGGAGAGCTGGTCAGTGAGTCCATGGTGGTCGCTGGATCAGTTGGCACCATCGTTGTTACTGGGGCAGGGGTTCGATGTTTGAGTCAGTGGGTACTGTAGGTCGGAGGATTCTTCACGGCTTTGATACCATGAACAATTGTGAGAAAACTTGGTATGTATTTCTCTAATCCTCACTAGAAATGGTTACAATATATATAAGAGAAAGAAATCAATCAAATCCCTATGACTAAGGAAAAAAGAAAGAATCTTAATTATATCAATTATTAATTTATATCAATCAACCAATCTCAATAATTAAGGTTGATTATAATCAATTCCATAGATTGTGGGATAATTGGGATTGATAATCAATTCTATAAATTGTGGGATTTGATTTTCCAACACTCACAATCTAGTCTAGCATGATCGTACCAAACATATAGAGATCAATAGACATTTCGTCGAGGAAAAACTAGATAGTGTTATAATTACTACTCCTTATATGCCAATTGAAAATCAATTAACTAACGTCCTAACCAAGGTCTTCCGTTGGCAAGATTTTAGGAGATTACATGCAAGCTGTGAATGGTCAACATTTACTCGTCAGCTTGAGGGGGAGTGTTGGAGATTTGAATTGATTACTGATTTGAATTGATTAGGACATCCCAATCAATCTCCTCTGATTGTGGGATTGGTTGTTGAATCTTTTCATGTTTATTAGTTTCCTTTTGTACAGATTTGATTAGGTTTCCATTCTTCATAGTTTCCTTCTTGTAATCTTTCCTATTTTGTAAGTTTCTACATGTATATATAGGGTGGTGTACCCTACGATGTAAATATGAGAAAGCAATTACAGCATTACAGCTTTGTTTACAGTCACACCTTTGCCATAATATTCTCATCTCGATTATGCTCATATTTTACACATGTTAGTCCTTTATTATTTGAGGGGGAGCTTTAGCAGCAATGGTAAAGTTACTCCTTTATAACCAGAAGGTCACAGGTTTGAGTGTAGAAAAAGTCTCATTGCACCAAAGCAAGGGAAAGCTTATGTACAAATACAACCCTCTCAACTTTTACAAAAAGGGAGTCTTGTGCCCTAGGGATTCTCTTTTTAGTGCTTTATTGTTCAATATTTTGTCCGTACAACAGAGTTGTCTTATAACTTACAAAGAAAAAAAACAGAGTTGTCTTGTAACCATTTAATAGAACATCCCTTTTAGCTTTAAAGGGATTTTACAATTGCACAAATTGCTTTCAGCGCCATCTAATAGAACATCCCTTTATTGTTCAATACTCGGGCCATGTAGTGAGTAGATAAGAGGGCTATGCCTCAATGGAACGATCTTTTTATTTATAATACATGATGAAATGAAATAATGGTTTCTAACTTCGATTGTAGCTTTCTAATACGACCACTTCCTTTATCCAAGCTTGGGTCTGGTTGTGTAAGGAGTATTACCTTTAACTGGAATTCTTAAACTCAATCACCGGTGGAGTTTCCAAGGAAGACATATCTTCCTGTCTCACATTCAACGCTCTTTCTTATTCTTCTTTTCTTCATTCTATTTTTTTTTTTTTTTTGTAGCATAAAGCTGGTATCTACCCAAGAATCATGGACATAGTGACATGAGACAGACATATCTTCTTCTTTTTGCTTGTGTAAGTGATGGATACATGTATTATCCAGGTTGGTGTATCTAAAAATTAAAAGGTTAAAAAGGCTATGCTGGGAAGTGGTTTTGACACTTGTTAGAAAGTATCCTCTTTAGTGTTGTGTCCATGTTGCACACAGGCACAGTACGTTGTTGAAGAATAAGTGTTTCTTTGGTTGTTACTGTATGCAGTAGATGTGCAGTGTTTCATCACTTCCATTGGCACATTTTGAATGCAATTCATGCAGATGAAAAAAAAAGTAATGCCTTTTTTCCCCTTTCCACTTCTAATTTTAGGTTTCCCTCCTCTTGCTAAACTTGTTTTCCTCGTTAAGCTCCTTCCTGCATCACCTTGCCTTCACTGCTTCCTCGAACAATTATCTGGGCTTACTTGAGCTTGCTATCTTGATAAAAATCAGCTTGGAGCATTCTACCAAGCATGCCGATCTATTTGGCAGCATGGTTCAAGAGACCAGCTCTAAATTGCAGTTTTGGAGTTTGTTCTGGTATCAGAATATCCTTATCAGCATTTGGTTGCATTATGTTTTTTTCTTTCTTCCATTTTGGTATACTCCTTATAATGGATTGTTTCTTAAAATGTAGATTACACCACAATGTATCCTTTTCTGTAATATATTCTTAAGGATGGCTGGTTATATTATTTTGCTAATATTGTTGATAGTTTATGAGGATCAAACCTGATCTTTGATTTGGGGATTGGCTCTAGGCCATTTTGACAAGTCCCTGGGGATGATATGTACTTTCTATTGTGGACTTTTATCTAGGAATGCATAAATATGCAGAATTCCTGGTGTCCTGAACATGAAAGAGGAGCTTTTCTACCAATATACAAGGGCATGCTAGCAAGATCTTGAAGAAATTTGCTTGTTAGAGATGGTTTTAAGTTAAAGATTGCTTTGGAAGATGGAATACTGAGTGGCAAAGTGCATATATACTTTCTGTGATATATTTTTGAGGAGTAGACATTGTATTTTATAGTAAAGACTATTATTTTTATTTTCCTAGTGCATAATGGACAATAAATTTGCAAAATCCTGTCACTAGGGATTGCTCAGTGTTGTTGATGCATTTATTGTCTCTCTTCTCATTATGCTTAGAGGGATTGGTTCTAAAATTTTAGGAACATAATACAAGCTTTGTTTAATGCCCATCCTTTCTTTGTGCCAGAGCAAATTTGAATTCCTGCTGAGACTTCAAGAATTTATAGAGTTGGTTAGAGCTGAGAAGCACTTGAGAGCTATTGGATATGCGCGGAAGTACCTTGCACCATGGGGGCCCACCCATATGAAAGAACTGCAGAGGGTCGTGGCTACACTAGCTTTTAAGAGCAGTACTCAGTGTGTGACATACAAGGTAAAGTGGTAAACAACATATTCCTTGTGCTGTATGTTATGTTAAACTGCAAGTGGCCTTTTCCATACTTCAGTGAGCACTAGCAATTGCAAGAATATGAATTATCTCCTCTAACTTGCAAAACTTGATTGCACAGTATGATAAGTTATCTAAATAAATAAGGTGTAATGCAGAACTCTGTGCATTGTGTTTGTCGCACCCTGAATCTGTATTGTTTATGACTAATCTTTGAACCTAACAATAAATGTTTGATTCCTGTGATAACTTAGCAGCAATTCCCTTTGTATGATTAAGTGTTCACTAATGTATATGATCTTTTAAAGTTTTTTGTGCAAATTTTCCTGATTTCCTCTGTAAGTTACTTCTATTTTTTGGCTTTGCTCAGACCTTATTTTGTTAGTTTGACATTTTAAAATTTTTCTCTCTTCACTGGTCGCTTGTAATAAGACTTTGGGAGTATCTTGCTCCCCCTCGCTTCTGGCAATTTGTCAGGAGCAGTTTTTATGAGGTGCTTCCTGATCCACCAATGCAGTCTTTTATGTCTGTTAATTATGTGACACTAGTTGTTTTCCATTTGTTCTTTTACACTAAACCTAGATACACATTTTTCATTTGATTGATGGATTTGTTTCACTTTTTAGGCTGATATTTTATAGGTTGATGCTTCATATTTAATTGCATTCTGTTCGTTATTATTTGCAGGTTTTATTTGAACCAAAACAATGGGATTTCTTAGTTGACCAATTCAAACAGGAATTCTGCAGGCTATATGGAATGACCTTTGAGTCTTTGCTGAATATTTATCTGCAAGCGGGATTGTCTGCTCTGAAAACTCCGTATCCACGCTTAAATCACTTCTTACCAATAATATGTTGTTACATATTTTCTCCATCTAGCTTAGAATAGTTTCGGCAGCCTTCATACTATCAAAAAAGAGTCAAGATTTTAAACCATCAAGTTGTTAAGGAGGATTGCTTTCTTCAGAAACTTCTTTTTCTATGTCATCGGATTGTTATACGCCCTTCAGAACAGCATAGCAGGTTTTATTTTGTGTCATTCCCTCAAATAGTACTCTGCCTTTTCCTCTTGGTTTCCATGTTTGAGCTAGTTGGAGATCCATACGTCTGATTTTATCAAAATGCATCTAACAATTCAACAATCTGGTAGACTTTTTAGCCGGCTCTATTTTTTCATTTTTGTTCATGGTTTCACCTTGACCTAATTTAGGTTCTGTTATGAAGACGATTGTACCAAAGAAGACCCTCTTTCTCAAGAGAGCTTTCGCAAATTAGCAGCGCCATTACCATTTTCAAAGCAGCATCATTCGAAGCTCGTGTGCTACATAAGTAAAGAGCTCATGGACACCGAGAACCCACCCCTTGTCTTGCCAAATGGCCACGTCTATAGCACTAAGGTCCACATTATTTCGATCAGGACTAACTTCTTTCTGTAACTTGTTATTCTAACGTGCTCTTCTTCCATGGCAGGCTCTCGATGAAATGGCCAAGAAGAACAACGGCAAAATCACTTGCCCCAGGACAGGTCTGGTCTGTGACTACTCGGATGTTATTAAGGCCTATATTTCTTGAATCCCATGGCCATGGCTATGGCTGACCAAACCAGCTGTACATTTGAATTCTAAAGTTGCTGCCTTCTCTCCATACCCACTGAATAGTTCAATTCTTAATTGAAGGACTCTCCCTCTAGTAGGTCCTGTTCCCCCCAAAATGTCTTCTTCAATCAAGGGTTGGAGATTTATTTCATGTACATATGCAACTCATTTCAGACTTGTAGTTACTGTTGTTTAGCCTGACTTAAGCTGGAAGATATTTTTATAGATCTATTGGTAGCTTGTCAAATGAGAGCTTCAATAAATAGTTCACTTTTAACAGCAATATATCCGTAATGACAAATTTGATAGAACTTTAATAGTGTTGTTATCCATGTTGGCATTCTTCTACTAATGACATTTAGTATCTTGTCTGGTAGTCGTAGGAACTCCATGGTAAGGATTCTTTTGCCACTGGGATTTGGGACGGTTGATCAACAAAGAAGATGATAATATATTCAGTAAACAATTCCTAAAACCAAGCCTCGGGTGAATTACATTTAACATCTCTGAGAGATTTGATAAAAGGATAAGAGCATCTCTGATATTTGAGAAATTGTAAACTTCTTTTATAACTTTAGTTAGACTTTCTCCCCTATTGTTATTTCACAAATGTTAAAAAATATTAATACCAAGAAAATACCTTTACATTTTTTCTTTTCCTTTTCATCTTATAGTGAATGGACGGAATTTAGTTATTTGTTAGTTTCTTTCTCCTTGGATCAGGGATAGTTTAGTCATCATTGAATTAGGAAGAGAGAGAAGAGATAAATAAATCGAAACATATTGATGCTAGTTCACAAGACAAAGGAAGATAAAAGAAAAGAAAAGAAAAAAAGAGAGGATATTTTATTATTAATATTTTAATAATAATAATAGGGGAAAAGTGTAGAAAATAGGAGGGTTTCACACACATGCATATATACATATATATGTGTATATATCATTTTTGTTATTAATGTGAAGGCCAATCTCTTCTTATGCACTAATTTCTCGATAAAAATACAGCCTTTATTTCTTGGGATGATCTTTGTTGTGGGACCATACCAACGGGTAGGGGGAGAAGGCAAGATTTCAGTTGTTAGTAGTCAGTCACAGTTGAAGAGTGAAAACGACTATTTATTTTAAGGATAAATTCATTAGATTGAACTATAAGCTTTTGAGTTTGATATTTTTTTAAAATTTTAAAATTTACCTAAGTAGTCTTAAAATTTTTAATATGAATCATGACATTTTTTTAAGAGCCCCAAAAACTAGAGTTTAGAGACGAATTTGAAAATTTATAAAATATTAGAATAAAAAAATTATAATAATTAAAGAAATGTAAAATTATTCGTGATTTTTATGTAACCCATGATAACACGTAAGTATATGTGGTCAAGATAAATAAAACGATAAGTAAATATCGTTCTCACGAAGATTGGTAATTAAATCTTTTAATTACTAAAATTAGTCACAATTAATTATATTTAAACAATCAATTACTTAAGAAAATTAAATCCTAAACTGTGCAATTAGAAAGAAAAAAAAATTAAACAACTAACGATCACTTAAATTCTAAAGAATTAAAACTTAGGATTTTTTAAATTCACCTAACAAATCCACTTTATTGAATTACTTTAATCTTGATTGATTAGTTTATGAACTATATCAATCAAATATTTTAATTTATTTATTAACCTATGTTTAGGTCTAATAAGTTTATTTAACTAACCTAACTTATTATATGTTTATGTGAATTAGAATTAGAGAATACATTAAGCATATGTACTTATAACATGGAAATATTCATCATAAATATAATCAAAGATTGCACATGTAATCAAGTGGATGTCTTCCCCTATTAACACATATTATTTTTTTCAAGAGTCAATTCCTTACTTATCTATGTTTAGCTTCATAAGAAATCTCAAATTATGTAATTGACGATTAAGTAATTACAAGCATTAAGTTAAAACAAAATAAACATAGTTGAAATAACAATCACAATTAAAAATTAAGTAAAACTAATAAAGTTTCAATGTATAGGATCCTTTAAAAACCCCAAATAATTAATTAACCACTCATAATGAATAATATATTTTCAAAATCATCCAAGAGTTGGTGCATAATTGAGATCCTAAATAATAAAAGAAAAATAAAATTTAGAAGTTAAAATCAATTTTCTTTGATGTCGCCTTACTCCTTGATGAAACACTACTTTTTGTTAAACTTTTTATCTCCAAAACCTCGCTTTTGGTCCCCCTAGGGTTGTTGCAAAAGTTGGAATGAGTGGACAAGTGTTTGGAACAAAACTTAAAAAAGAAGGAAGAAAGCAAAACAATCTTCATGAAAGAAAATGTCTTATCTCCCAAAAGCTGCACTTTTTCTCCTCTTCTTCTTTTTTAGGGTTTCTTGACGTCAAATCTCCTTTCTAATGTGTTTTCCATGCCCTAAATAGATGGCTCTTCTAAGAAGTCCTAAACTAACTTGGAAATAGATTCACAAACTAATAGGTCTTCTTTTACAATAGATGGCTCTTCTAAGAAGTCCTAAACTAACTTGGAAATAAATTCCCAAATTAATAGGTCTCTTTTTACAACAGGGGCTACCCACGTCCAGCAACTTTGCACGTGTTTTAGACTGCCTTCCCATCAGAATTAGGCTTCGTGGGCTCATGAAAGTTTTAGATAATTGTCTTAGCTTGCCAGCCCCCAAATACGATAGTTGTGGAGGGAGTTATAGCCCAAAAACCAAGTAGAGGTTCAGGCTAGAATTTCAGTTCTTGTGCAAGTAAGATTTCAATTCGACTCCAATTTCTTTTTCTGTGTTAATTAAGAACTTTGACTTCCAATTAGCCTCTTAATTGATCTTCCAACTATACTAAGTAATAAAATAAATATTAGTGCAATATTAACTCAAAAATAAATTAATTAACACACTAATTATCTTAAATTCACAACATTGGGCATTTAACTTGTGTAAAAATTTCAACTCATCAAAAATCAACTCTTAGGAGTAGGACAGACAATTCGTTATATGTGTTTGGAAGCTTAGGATACTACAAGATTGTGGATTCAATCTTGCCTTTGCACAAAACTGTGTGATCGTATATGTCTATCTTAGAGGCCCGGTACTAGGCTTTGGTTCACAACGAACATGTTCATACACACCTTAAGTAGGATCAAAGCATACCATGGATTCTAAAAAAGGTGGGATAGTCTGAATAAAAAATATCTTTGATAAGGGACCCTTTGAATTTCTCACGTTACAAGAAAAAAGAAGTGTAAAACCAGTATACATTTATTTTAATGTATCATGAGAGGCAGTCCTTGATTTCTCCTTACCCTCGCCCCAATTTTGGGGCAACTCTTTTGTTTTCACGTTACCTGTTGGGTTTGAATCTGGATCCTTAGATTGTTTATTGCATAGTCTGTTATGATACCCACCCACCCACCCACCCAAAGGTGAAGTGATACCCAAGTTTAATCAACAATAAGAAGAAGAAAAAAGAAAGTGAAGCGTGGACTGATGTGATTTTGCTTATTGCTTGCATTAAAAAGAGGTTATTAAAAAATGTTAAAACAACCTTGAATTTAAGTACACTCCATCTCCCAAAATGAACCCATAATAATGTGAATAAGAGAACATAACAATATATGTATATATAATACACTATAATAGTTTTAAGAAAACTCTTATCTTAACAAATTAGATTGGGTCACTAATTAGGCATGGTGTGGTGGCCTATGAATTTATGATGGGATGTATTTTGTTTGTTTGTTTGTTTAATTGTACTTAGGGGTGTACAAATGTTCGGTTTGGTTACCGAATTGACCGAAATTTATTAACCAATTAAATTGAATCGAGGAACAAAATCGAACCGAATCGAAATGACTGATTAACCCAAAAAATTGAACTGATTAATAATTGAAAAAATCAAATCCAAACCATATAAATCGAATCAAACCGATTAGAATGAAGAAATGTAAAAAAATCAAAGAAAATCGAATTAACCAATAGACCAACATCATTTTAAACCGAATTAAGCGGCATAAATGCAAAAAAAAAGACATCGTTTTAGAGTTCGGGTAGTTTGGTTATTTTGACCAAAAAAATCAAACCGAAAATTGAACTTTTCAAAAAAATTAATCGAATCGAATCGATGTAAGAAAAAAATCAAATCGAATTAGTTTGGGTAAATCAAACTTTTGCTCTCCCCTAAGTATACTCTTGAAATTTTATTAAATTAAAATGCACAATCTCTTGTATTTAAAATTAAAATTATATTTTTATCCGTTGAATAATACATTTCCCATTATTAAAATGGTTTGAGATATTTTTTGAGTGATGGTAAAAGATTAAAATATCCTTTGATTTTAAAATTAGAATTTTTAATGAAAGACAAGAATAAACATTGATCAAATTATATTGAGCAACTCTAAATTTTCTTCTTCTTTTTTTTTTTTGTAAAAACCCTAAAAAAAAATTTATGATGTATACATTGCCCAAGAGACCCATTTCTCAAAGGTTCACAAGAAAATAAAATCTACAAGGCTAGAAAAATCTATCAAGTAAAAGGCACTTGGGAAACCCTTCTAGAAGAAGGGATCTCAGGGAATCCTCTTAGTAGACCCACGAAGGAGGACACCCATAAAGGACGTCCCGAGGGACTCTCTGGTTTTCTTATTTTCCAAAAGACATATTTAAGTATAGATTTTAGTTTTTTGACGATCCTTATTATTATTTTAATGTACTAAAAAAGAAAAGGCATAGTTGAGGATCCATAAAATCTGGTCTCGGTGCCACTTTGGCAGGCACAAATATGTATTAATTTGTTTATTGGTGAATAAATTTAACTTAAAATTGCACTTCTTTGAAATTTAGCTTACTTCGCAACCTAATATATGGATGCAGTAGGGAAATAAAACATCTTTATAAATAGTATTGTAATTGCATGTGTACGCTCCTAATTGGTTATGAAGTGGTAGTACCTTTTCTTTTATTTTTTTTACAATCTTGTTGATCCAACTTGCATAATTAACCATTTGATAAATGTTTAATCATTAATGAAAATTAAGTTTATTGATTGCTTAAACAAAACTTATTTTAATGTGTTTTAATGCATAAAAGTTAAAGTTTAGAAGTTTACAAATCATATTTGCTGTGTGAGAGCAAAAGTCCATCAAAAAATAAAAAAAGATTGAAAACTTAAAATAACTCTTTAGATTAAAAGACGTAAATTTCATGGTTCGCGGAGAAGGAGGGGAGTCCCGCACAAATGCGTAAACTAAATAACTCTGGCATTTAAAAATCCCTTTGAATATTCCAAGAAATAGATAAAAATCATCCAAAAGAATCTTAATCCTAACAGGTTCTCCTAATCTTAACCATAATCTTGAATTAATTCTAACAAGATTAGAAAAAATCAAGATAGACGTTATCCTAATCTAAATCAGGGATTAATTAAGATTATTTTATTTTTCTCTATAAATAAGTACACTCATTACAAAAAAGGTATATTTTTAATATTAGTTTCAATGCAGTATTCATCATTTGTAATGTCTGATTTAAGCATCAAAATGTTTGTGCGGGGGGACTGAACTTAAGCATTCTAATTTTTTTTTTTTTGGCAGTTCAGTGACTTAACGGTGAGGTTTTCAATTAAATAAATATATTATTATCTTTTGATAATAACAATATTTAAATCAACCAAACAAAATAAAATGAATTTCATCTTGCAGTTAAGGTTATAACCAAAGTTCGACAAATGACAACCGACCCCTATATATACTCGTTCCTACAGTCGAAGTTCTACTTGAAACAATCCTTCTCAACTTTTTTCGAGATGACAGTTAAGATCCATAATTCATGTTTGGTTCAGCTGAGCTAATCAATGAGAACATTCTAGATTTTACAGTTGATGCCTTCGATCGAAGTGCAGTTCGATTGATCTGACGACTACAGTAGATCCTATAGTAAATTGTACGTTTGACTATATGATTGTTAAAGGTACTTTTCTGCATGATTTTTGCGTTGCAGGTGTCACTTTTGAGCATTAAATGAGAGTTTAGCCATTGGGGGACTTCAAAATTAGTTAATGATGTGTATAAATAACTTCAAAAAGATCAAGAATCAACTATTCATTGCACATCAAAGGCTCTCAACTGAAAGATCTCAAAACTCAAAAGTTTCATCTGATAAGAATGAATTTGAGAGGGAGAGGAAGAAGCAGAAAGCAGAGAGGGTAGTAAGCTTTGAGTTTTATTTCCAGCATAATTATTGACTGTACTTCCTTCTACATTTATAGTCTTACAGCCTTAAGAAGAGATAACAATCAAGTTGAAAAATAGGGAAACAACTACCACTCACGCTGGAAATCTGCTCATGTGGGTTTATTCGATTAACCAACTAAACAGAAAAATTAAATAAACTTAACGAAGTCTTTGCTGGACTCAATCTCCCCACTTTCTCCATACTCAGTGTTGATAGTGAAGCCCCAACTCAAAGAGGGCCGCGGGATGGAAGGTTAGTGGGCTTGACCCATTTAGCAATCTCCTGCGGCCTTGCAGGATGGATGGCAATTGGGCTTGGCCTATTCAGCAACCTCCGCGATCTGTTAACTCCGCGGCCCACCCAATGCTCTCCCATATAAATGACTTGGTCTTCGTTTGCTACAACCACATCTCACCCTTAGCCCTAAATCTGCCGATCTTCTTTCCAGAACCTATCCTGTCTCGTGGCTACTTAAACCCTAGCTGCGATCCATGGAGATACACTGGCGCTCACTGATCTCTTCCGTCTACTGCTATCATCCTCCCCTTCAGTGCTGTTTGAGTCCTACAGATCTTGTGTGTTGGCTCGTTTATGGTTGTAAGCTATTACTGTTACCATTTTACTTACTTGCCTTGCTGTTTTTGTATGGAGTGTTGACGAGCTGAGGGTGTATATCTATCATCATTATTATAGTGCAGTGAGCTCCCTTAAACCGGAACTCAACGTGGACGTAGCCCTATTTTAGGGTGAACCACGGTGAAAATCCCGTGCCTCTTTTACTGTTTTTATGTTTGTGCTGCTTCGATCTATTTTGTGGGAACTGTCTTTGGTATTATCTTCCTGTGTTAGAGGTGGTTGGGACTTTTGTATGTGTGTGCATGTATGTCTCAGCCCAACAGTGGTATCAGAGCTCTAAATCGATTACCTTGTTTATCTTGCTGTTTGTTTTCTGTTCGTGTTTGGGTAACTGTCCTCTAGGGTTTTATGAGAGATTCAGTCACTGAGGGTGTACTGAGAAAATCTCTAATAGTGACTAGGGGTTAGGGTACCCGATTGCAAGATGACTACCACTAGGTTTGATATTGGGGTTTTCGATGGTAAAGGGGATTTTGGGAGTTGGAAGAAAAAGATGAGGGTTCTGCTCTCACATCATAAATTGGTCATTGCCCTAGAACCAGATGATAGGAAATGGATTAGGGAACAATTAGATCAGACAGCTGAGATTAGGGAAGAGGCTTATAACCTTATTTTTCTGCACCTAGGTGACAGTGTCATTCGAAAAGTAGATGGAATAACTTCACCTCTTGACCTTTGGAATAAACTAGAATCTTTATATGCTGTTATGGCTGCCCCTAATTTAGTTTATCTTAAAGGTCTGTTATTTAATTTCAAAATGGACACCTCTAAGTCTATGGATGAAAACATAGATGAGTTTACTAGGTTGTCTCTACTTCTTAGGGGAACTGATCAAGCATTAGGAGACACTAGTGAAGCAATGATCTTACTAAATTCCCTACCTGATGATTATAATGTGGTAAAACATGCTCTTCAATATACTGGTATAGTCCCCACACTTGAATTAGTTATTTTTGGGCTAAAGGCTAGAGAACTAGAATTAAATGCCTCTAAGAAACATGGTAATGCCCTATTCACAAAAGGGAAACTTCATAAGAAGCAATTTAATTCTGAACAATCTAATGGATTTAACTCCAAGAGCAAGAAAAAAGATAACAAAGGAAAACAAAAACCCTAAGTGGAAATGTTATCATTGCGGTAAGGAAGGCCATATTAAAAAGTACTGCTATGACTTAAAGAGACAAAACCAAAAGGCAAACCCGACTAATCCTGTAGGAACCTCAAATTGTTTAGCAGAAGTCTTAACTGTTTCTGAAACTTCCTCTAGTGAATTGATTATGGATTCAGGATGTTCTTTTCATATGAGTCCTAACCTAGAATGGTTTCATAATTTTGATGATAATGAAAAGGGAACAGTCTATATGGGAAACAATCATTCATGTAAAGTAGAAGGCATAGGGGACATATCACTTAAACTCCATGACAACAACTTAAGAATTCTCACAGGGGTTAGATATGTGCCAAATTTAAAAAGAAATCTAATATCACTTGGTACTTTAGATGAACAAGGATTATCTTATAAAGCTGAAAAAGGTTCATTGTTTGTATTTAAGAATGATAAGTTAGTTCTTTCTGGTACCAAGAAAAATGGTTTATATGTCTTGAATGGTTGCTGCTCTTCATACTTGCCTACTGCATGCACTGTTAAATCTGAGGGAACAGATCTATGGCACTTGAGGCTTGGTCATATGAGCTTGAAAGGTATGCAGGCTTTATCAAGCCAAGGCTACCTAGGTTCCCTAACACCTGACTCTATAAATTTCTGTGAGTCATGTATCCTTGACAAGCAACGCAGGTTGAGCTTCCCTAAAGGAACTCACCTTGCGAAGGCATGCCTAGAATACCTACATGCAGATCTTTGGGGTCCATCTCAGACACCTACTCAAGGTGGAAACAGGTATTTTCTCTCTATTATTGATGATTATACTAGGAAGGTATGGGTTTTCTTACTTAAATCTAAAGATCAGACATTAGATAAATTTAAGTCATGGAAAACTCTAGTAGAAAATCAGTCAGAAAGAAAAATTAAAATTTTAAGAACAGATAATGGGTTAGAGTTCTGCAGCAAAGAATTTAATGAATATTGTAGTTCCCAAGGCATACTTAGGCATAGAACAATAAGATATACACTCCAACAAAATGGAGTAGCTGAGAGGATGAATAGAACTTTATTAGAAAAAGTCAGATGCTTATTACTTACTGCTAACTTGCCTAAATCATTATGGGGGGAAGCACTAAACACTGCTGCATATATAGTAAATAAGAGTCCTTCAACCGCATTAAAACTTGTTTGCCCAGAAGAAAAATGGACCAAGAGAAAGCTAACCTACAATCATCTTAAAGTTTTCGGGTGTGAGGCCTTTGCTCATCAGTCAGAGGGTAAGTTGGACCCTAGATCTAAGAAGTGTATATTCTTAGGATACCAAGAAGGGACTAAGGGATACCGGCTATGGGATAGGACTTCAGGTGGAGTAAAAATTATAATAAGTAGGGATGTTGTATTTAATGAAGATAACTTCCCTTGCAAATCCTCAAATAAAATAGAAGAAACTTCAGAACATCATGAACATAGAGGTGGAAATTATATTGAGGTGGAGCACCGAGCTGGTACTCATGACCAGCTGACAGTACCTGACCCTCAGGAGTCTGATCCAGTATTAGACAGTAACTTAGGTGGAAATTCTGAGAACTTAGGTGAAAATTCTGAGCCTAATCACAGTGAAAGTGAAGTTGAAGAGGTGGCTGAAGACACCCCTCATCCAGATCTCAGCAACTATTAGCTTGCTAGAGATAGAGGCCGCAGAGAAGTAAGACCACCTGCTAGGTTTGGCTACGCCGATCTAATTTACTGTGCTCTGTTAGCAGGAGCTGAAATGAAATCTACTGAACCATCTTGTTATGAAGAGGCCATTAAATCTCGTGAACACCTAAAATGGAAACAAGCCATGGATGAGGAAATGGCATCTTTAAAATTAAATGGAACGTGGAAGTTGGTTGCAAAGCCTGAAAACCATAAGATGGTAAAGTGTAAGTGGCTATATAAACTGAAAGAGGGAATGAATAAATCTGATCCTATTAGGTATAAGGCTCGCCTAGTTGCTAAGGGGTTTACCCAAAGGGAAGGGATAGACTATACTGAAATTTTCTCACCAGTTGTAAGGTTTAAAACAATTCGACTGATGCTAGCTATTGTTGCTCATTTTGACTTAGAACTAGAACAATTAGATGTTAAAACAGCTTTCTTACATGGGGACCTAGAAGAACTTATATATATGGATCAACCTGTTGGCTATGTAGACCCTTCTCATCCAGAACATGTTTGCTTACTTAAAAAATCTCTATATGGATTAAAACAATCCCCACGGCAATGGTATAAGAAGTTTGATGATTTTGCATTGAAAGTTGGTTTTATTAGAAGCAACTACGATGCATGTTTTTACTTTATAATATCTGATGAACCTGTTTACCTGCTTCTATATGTTGATGACATTCTATTGATTAGCAAATCTAAGTCTAAAATTAAAAACTTAAAGTCTCAATTAAATGACAACTTTGATATGAAAGACTTAGGTCCTGCAAATAAAATTCTTGGTATGAAAATTGAAAGGAATAGAAGCAAATATTTTATGAAAATTCATCAGCATGATTATTTGGAAAAAACAATAATTAAGTTTGGCATGGCTGGCTGTAAACCTGTAAACACTCCCCTAGCTGGACATTTCATTTTATCAAAATCTCAATGCCCTAAAACTGATGCTGAACATATTAAAATGGAAGATATTCCTTATGCTAATGTAATAGGGACTATCATGTATTCAATGATAAGCACTAGACCTGACCTTGCATACTCTATTTCATTGCTTAGCCGATTTATGTCTAATCCGGGAAAATCACATTGGGATGCACTGAAATATGTTCTGAGATATATTAAAGGTACAACCAGAGTAGGGTTAAATTATATGAAAAGAGGTGAACATCTTGATCTTGTTGGGTATGTAGACTCTGATTTTGCAGGTGATCGTGACACTAGAAAATCCACAACAGCGTATATGTTTTCTCTTGGAGGTAATTGCATCAGCTGGAAAGCATAGCTGTAGCCATTAGTTGCGCTGTCTTCCACTGAGGCAGAATACGTGGCTTTGACTGATGCATTTAAGGAAGCCATTTGGCTTCAAGGCATACTAGCTGAAATCCACTTACTGGTAAGAAATGCTGACATATTTTGTGACAATCAGAGTGCTATACACTTGTGTAAAAATCCAGTGTACCATGAACGATCAAAACATATAGACATAAAATACCATTATGTCAGAGATCAGGTTGCAACAAGAAAGGTAAACATTTAGAAAGTTCCTACTGAAGAGAATCCAGCCGACATGGGGACTAAGGTGGTGTCAACAGCAAAATTCAAACACTGTTTGGATTTGCTGCACATTGATGTTGGTTGACCCAAAACCAATTAGAGTGATGAAGGTGAGAGGTTGAAGCATGCTGCACTATTCTACAGGTTTGTGTTGAGTCTTCAAGGTGGAGAATGTTGATAGTGAAGCCCCAACTCAAAGAGGGCTGCGGGATGGAAGGTTAGTGGGCTTGACCCATTTAGCAACCTCCCGCGGCCTTGCAGGATGGATGGCAATTGGGCTTGGCCCATTCAGCAACCTCCGCGATCTGTTAACTCCGCGGCCCACCCAATGCTCTCCCATATAAATGACTTGGTCTTCGTTTGCTACAACCGCATCTCACCCTTAGCCCTAAATCTGCCGATCTTCTCTCCAGAATCTATCCTGTCTCGTGGCTACTTAAACCCTAGCTGCGATCCATGGAGATACACTGGCGCTCACTGATCTCTTCCGTCTACTGCTGTCATCCTCCCCTTCAGTGCTGTTTGAGTCCTACAGATCTTGTGTGTTGGCTCGTTTATGGTTGTAAGCTATTACTGTTACCATTTTACTTACTTGCCTTGCTGTTTTTGTATGGAGTGTTGACGAGCTGAGGGTGTATATCTATCATCATTATTATAGTGCAGTGAGCTCCCTTAAACCGGAACTCAACATGGACGTAGCCCTATTTTAGGGTGAACCACGGTAAAAATCCCGTGCCTCTTTTACTGTTTTTATGTTTGTGCTACTTCGATCTATTTTGTGGGAACTGTCTTTGGTATTATCTTCCTGTGTTAGAGGTGGTTGGGACTTTTGTATGTGTGTGCATGTATGTCTCAGCCCAACACTCAGTATGTGGGAGTTGTAGGAATTGCATGTATCATTCCCCCTCCCCCAGTTGAGGATCCTTGTCCACGAGGATGAAATCTGGATATGACTTGGTAAAATGCCACTCATTTGCCCAGGACACAGATGGTTTGTGGGTGATTGGTTCCTGAAATTGCATGAAAAGAATTTCTGGCAGTGCTCCCTGACTTTCTGGTTCTGGTCAAGTGTTGTTGTCATCATCGGGGCTTGGATGCGGTGAATCTTTAATCATTAATAATTATGGACGTTCACAGTGATGGCTCGGAAAGAACTTCTCATCACAATAGTAACATAACCCATTCTCTCTACGTTCTCGTACCTATTGATTGGTGATCATTTGATGGACTGTTATTTGAGTAGAATTTAAACCTGGATTCATTCACTAGTTTGGTCGAGGGCCAAGTACACCAGCTATTGGGTTTGGGGTTGTGTCCGATGGCCTAAATGAGTTATTATTATTGGACTTCTTTTGTAAGGAATTTCGCTCTTTAATCATATGCATAACTCCAATTGTATCTGATAGTGTCTTTGGTTGTTTTGCCTTGATGTCCAATCTAATGTCATCTCGCAGCCTAGCGATAAAACACTCCACAAGAAATTGCTCTAGAAGGTTGTCAACCCTGTGAGAAAGCTTTTTGAAGGCTTCTTGGTAGGCAACTACTGTTGAAGTTTGCTTAAGATGGGTTAGAGCTTCGATAGATCCTTATAGTGTTAGAAAATCGTGACCGTGCAGTTGACGCCTTTGATCCCGTTTCTTTTCGATCCGTAGAGACGCAAGCGCGAACTCCTCTAAGTTAGTCCACACGATCGACCATTTCCACGACGTCCCAAGTTTTGCTAGCAGCCTTGGACGTTTTTGAGAGAGAACGAAAATTTTCTTCTTCCTCTTCGTGTTTTGAAGTAGCATATTTATAGAGCACAAAACCCTAATCATGCCATAACAAAATCCTAAACGTTTTAGGGCCAAACCCCAATCATATTGGGCCGATTTTCTCTTTTAATTGTGAAGTAGGCTCGATTTAAGTGCATAACCCCTTAGGTCCACCATTAGACTAGATGTAGGACCCAAATCTATTGGACTACTTTAGGGCCCAACTTATTGGTTTAATTAATTTAAACACATTTCATGGGTTTCTTAATTAAACTCTTTAATTAATAGTTTTAGAATTAATCAAATTAATGCTAACATCCATACATATCATGGTTAATGTCTAAACACATGCCATTAATACTTAGCAAATGATGAAATAAACGCGGACCTTTTCAATTGCAATTACCGTGCAGTAAAATCTTTTTATTAGTCAATGTCCCGATTGAATTTAGGATATTGTTTTATGTCGAATCCTAACTATTCAATAACTATGTATCCATTCCAAATTTATGACTTGATAGGTGAAATCAAAACACTTTTTGATTTTCATCTCACCTTAGCCAAAGATTTCCACAGTCATGAAATTATTGGAATACATAGGACATCATCTCATCTGGACGATAAGTGATTAATCCTTTATTGATATTCATAAGCCTTTATATGTGACAAGGCCATGCCCAGTGACAGTTTTTTAACGATTCCTTTAGAATCCAAACAACACTAAGGCGTAACTAGTCAAGTATAGGACTATCATAATGTCTCAAGTCTAAGGACCAGTCTGCACAATTGCAACACAAGAATTCCAATTCAACATTGAACAATAACCATTAGAAATTCTGTAACAAGTCAGTTCAGTGTATTTATTCTTCTAATAAGTACCCACATATATGCATTAATGTCCTCACACCAATATGCATGAAACAAGACATTCTCCCAATTGAGCATGCATCATATGTGCTAGTCTATCCGAGTTATTAGTGCCCATTCCTAGTAACTCTATTACTAGAAACATTTAAGATCAAGGCTTATAAGGAATATGTTTCATGATTGTCATCTCTATGCACAACCATATTCCATGAGCTTATTTGATCTATGGATTTTGTCAAGTGTAGATTACAATAAATAATGACGACAATTGTTAACGATAAATAAAACATAATGCCTTTGTAATAATGATTGACTAAATAAAAAGAATCTCAATGAAAAGTATGATCCTTTACATAAAATATAATTGGCTTGTGGGGCATAACACTAACATATAGTCCATTGGTCCGAACCACAAGTGGATTGCCTTCGTAAACTCATCCTAAGTTAGCAGTCCTCGAAATTTGGTTAACCACCTATGCCACTGTAGGGTGATTCCCTCTAAATGAAATGAGGCCAATTACACCTGTTGTGCCGGTGCGACATTCTAAAACTCAAAAAATTACTCCACCTTATATGTCCATCTAGTTGAGTCCTCACCATTGAAGTTCGGGAAGGTAGGTTTGAGGTAGTGGTTGTGATTAATGATGGTTGAGGTCTATAAGGTAACTAGTGCAGTTGTGTGGGACAATTCAGTGGGTATGAAGGGGTTGGTTTCAGTTACCAAGGCATGTGAAGCTTGGGAGATCCGAAGGGATTGGAGTTCGGCTAAGACGGTTTATAAGATAGCATGAACTTAGTCCAAATTGGACTCATGATGGCCCAAAACTTCCTAAACCTCATTACGAAATTCAACATTAGTTTGATTTCAGGCAGCCATGAGAAATGTGGCTCTAATACCACTAATACACCATTTAGGTAGAACTCACCCTTAAAAGTTAGTTGTAAAAGGGAGGGTGCCCAATAGTTTATTTTTAGTTTCAAATGATAGCAAATATATCCCAAGAGGAGGGTGAATTGGGATTCGTATAAATTTTTCGATAATTAAACACCGATTTATGGCAAAGAACTATGTTTCGAAATATACCCTTTTGTTTTGGCTTGTTTCGAAACTTTTAGCTTAGGATTTCAAAGTAATGATTTTGGCAAAGATGATTTCTTTAAGAAAGAGTTTGCCAAAGATGCTTGAGATTAAAGATAGGTTTACATATACTTATGCTTTTAAGAAAATTTGTTTTAACCTTTGAAAAACAATCCTTTTAAAAGTTTGGGCAATAAGTAGTAAGCAAGCAAACCAATAAATTGAGTACACACGAGATTTATAGTGGTTTGACACCCTGCCTAGTCCATTACCTTCAAGTCTTCCCATTTGAAGGATTTTCAAACCCATTCACTTTCACTAGTGATCAATAATAAGGGTTTTACCATGGTTCATCCTAAAACCTCATACACAATGAGTTTTATGGCTCAACTCAAACCTTGACACACTGAGTTTTGAGGCTCAACTCAAACCTTACAACACAACGAGTTTTGAGGCTCAACTTAAACCTTACAACAATCAACAAGATAAATAAAATTTATCTTTACAGCCTAATGAATTTACAACAATGAAATGCCTTACCAATGGTTGTACAAACCTCTTAGCTTGAGATGAGGAGAGATGAATGATATGATACTTCTTATTTTCGACTTGCCTCTCCTTTACACATTCATAACACAACAAGGATTGTATGTATGGATCTTCTTTGAGAGCTCACTTGAAAATACTTTTGTTCACTTGTGCTTGTATGTGTATATTCTAATATGTGTCTCTTTCTTGTCTTCAAACACATGCTATTTATATCAAGAGATAGAAATTTGACTGTTTTATAGCTGTTAGAGACAAGATTTAAAAGAAGGTTTTGAAACATAACTTAATGATTTCAAAACAACACAATTTTACACTATGCTTTCAAAACATATACCACATGTTTCAAAACATCCAACTTTTCCAGTTGAACTTGCACTTAGAGACAGTATTGAGTGGGAGACAAAGTTTTATGCCCACTATGATTTAATATTGATCTCCACTTTCAAATTTGAATTTCAATTCTCAAAGCATGGAGATTAAATTAAAAAAAATATTTTGAGAAGCTTTAAGATGTAAATAAAAAAAATGTAAAGAAAAAACATCTCGATTTTTAAATGCTCTGCTGACATAAGTGTCAAAGGTTTTGAAACATATGCTTAAATCTCATAGATGTTTAGAAATACAACATGCACAGTTAGAAAACATTTGAAACATTTTCAAAGGAGTTTGAAAACAGGTATAAAAACATAGCTTAGCAATGTTTTGAAACATAGAATATAGCTTTCGAAACATGATGCATAAACTTTAGGTTTTTCAATCACTTGAAAATTCAACCAAATCTTTTCATACATGTTTCAAAATCAAGAATGCTTATTTCGAAATATGAGATTAACATAAAAGATTTTTCATTCTAAGATAGGTTTTTCATCAAACCCTTTTTCTCATATATCAAAAATATGATACAACATTTATAAATCCCACACCAAGAGTCTAAACTTTCGATGTGGGACAAGTCCTATACTTTGCAGTGGACCATAACGTACCATCACACTCTACAGTCTGGCTCCCACGACAACAGGTTATGCACCATCCATGGCTAATCCTAGACAAACACTGCAATGCCGACGTCACCTTTGTCATAACGTGATTGCAACTAGGAGACATGGGGTCATCTCTAATACCACTAATAAGAATGAATTTGAGATAGAAAGGTTACCTAGGAAGCTTTGAGTTTTATTTTCAGCATAATTGTTCATTGTACTTTCGTCTACATGTATAGTCTCATCCTTAAGAAGAGATAACAATCAAGCTGAAAAATAGGAAAACAACTACCACTCACGCTGAAAATCAGCTCATGTGGGTTTATTCAATTGACTAACTAAACAGACAAATTAAATAAACTTAACTAAGTCTTTACTGGACTCAAATCTCCCCACTTGCTCCATACTCAGTACATGTGAGTTGTAGGAATTGCATGTATCATCTTGTGAGAGAAGAGCAACAAAGGCATTAAAGACTCATCAAAACTTCGTATATTCAAGGCCTTGTGAACATTCCACTGTGAAGTATTTCATTTAAAGTAAGTGTTTTGTTTATTGTCATATTTGGTCCAAAGTGTAGACTTACGACATGTATTCAATTGTCCAAACAATTGTTTATAGTATTAGTGTTTTGTTAACTGAAGAGGGATGAATTAAGTTTTTTTACCCTTTTAAATTTAAAACAATAAGTAAAAATTAAAGAAATTCAGCACACAAATATATATAGTGGTTTGGCTATGCCTACTCCACCATCTTGATTTCTTATCAAAGATTTAATCAAACCAACTTGGGTAACTTTTTAAACAAGGCTTAAGCATAAACATTTACAGGCAATGATTTTTGAATCAGATCAGGCACAACCATGCTTTTTACAAGGATAAGGCTTAACCTTCACGAATTCATAAGGAAGATGTTAATAACAATTTCAAGAGAAGAAATAAATGATACACAATTTCATATATTTCTCTTGATTATACAAAGAGATAAATAAAATAGGAAGAAATAAGCTCTATCTTTTTTTTTTTTTTCTTTTGATGAATGAAGGTAGTGAGCACTCTTGGATTCTTGAAAGTTTCTTTCTCTTTTCAAGTTCACAACATTGTTTTCTTCATCAGTTATCTAGCTTCTTTTATAGTGTTCTACTATTCAATGCTATTCTTCAAGAAAGAGAATGTTGTTTTTGTTTTGTGTTTTTAACTACCATATTTTGTCTATACAAGACTTCAAAAAATAGTTAGAATATCATATCTTGTGTACAATTTGTTTAAAGATAATTTAATGTTTTGAAAAATAAAAATAGATTACATTTAATGAGTTGTAATAACTATAAATTTCAAATTCAGACAGATGTTATTTGAGTACAAATTTGTGTTTACTCGATTAATTTTGATCTTTACTTGAGTATATTAATTTTGTAATCGATTGTTCTTATAGCTTACTCAAGTACAAACTACATTTTACTCGATTAAATTTTTAACACAAAAAAATTAAACACACACTCGATTATAAAATACTATTTACTCCAATACATAAAGATCTTTACTCGAATACAATTTTTCATACTTGATTAATCTCATGGTTCAAAGACTTGGCATATTTACTTGATTACAAAAATAATCTACTCGAATACATATGATACATTACTTGATTACTTCTTTCAATACTCGAGTACAAATACAATCTAGGGACTAACATATTTTTTAAGAATATATACTTGATTACAAAAACTATTCACTCGAGTATAAATGAATTATTACTTGATTAAGTTTGACTTGACAAAAACTTACATTACTTACTCGAATACAAACTCTTATTTAATCGAGTACATTAAACCTTTACTCGAATAAACCTATATTTGTAATTGATTACTTATTGAATAACTAAAACTTACTCGATTACAAACAATATGCACTCGATTATAAAAACTCCCTTACTTTGAATTTAGCCTAGAACATTTTTGACAAAGGAAATACTTGAATAATATACAAAAGATCTTACTCAAGTATGTGAACTAAATCAGACTTTTACTCTATTAGAAAGAGCTTATTACTCGATTAAACTTTGACTAATTCGATTAGTATGTATATTATTCTCTATTAAATGAACACTGTTTGGGTCATCATTATTTAACATAATTTACTTATTTCCTCATTAAAATCAAAACAACCAATTCCTCAACAATTAGACTGCGTTCTCTTTACTGTTTTCAAGTCATTTTTAGTTTTTAATTTTCTAAAATAATAAAAACGCGTTCTCTTTACTATTTTTAAAAATACATTTTTGAAAATAAAAAAAAATTGTAAAGAAAACTCAAAACAACAAAAAGTTGTTTTGAGTATTTTCATTAAAAATATACTCTAAACTCAAAACACATTTATTTATTTATTCGTATTTTATTATTATAATGAGAAAAAATATTACAAAATTCATTAACTTTAAAATGTATATATTTTTTAATAATATATTAACATTAAATATTTCTAATTTACTAAATAATCAATTTATTGAATAAAATATCATTAAAAAATTATCTTCAAAATTTCAAAGAGAACACGTTTTTTAATTTTCTGTTTTAAGAAATAGTTTTCAAAATGACAAAAAGAACGCGTTTTCAATTTTCTAAAAACAAACTACTAAAATAGAAAACTGAAAATGAATTCAAAACTCAAAACTGAAAATTAAAAAACAAAGAGAACGCAACCTTAGTTTCTTATAACTTGATCAAATATGGGGACTATAAATAAAATGGTTTTGGTATAGCAAAACACAAAATGAGTTTGTCTTGTTGAAGTGGATGTAGACCTAACAAATGACAAACCACTATAAATTTCTCGTGTGATTGTTGTTTTTAAGTATCTTCCAACACCTCAAGTCATGTATTAATTCATCTTCAAGCAAAAAATATAATGAAGCAAAATCTTGAAAAGGCAAAAATTTATTAAAATTACATAGACACAATTATTCACTCCTTTCTTGAGTCTAATCACAAGTAGGGACCAACAACTAGCAATGTATTGCATACATTTATCATACTCATAATAATGTACAAATTACGCACAACAAGTAAGTTCAAGAATTATGTATAAATTTGTCCTAAAAAATGTTTCAACCCTAGTAGTAGAAGATATTGCCTATATATTGTAATGACCTGTTGTTGGGTCTAAGCGTTATTGATATTTTATTTCGGGTATTAGAATTTTTCCTTTACTAAGTTATTAATTTGTGAAAATATTGTATGTGTTGGTAATGAAGTGAATTAAACGAAATAATATTTTTGTGGTATTATAATGTAAGTGGATTAATATTTTTGTGTATTATTATTATTATGTGATGAGCAAGAGAATGAATAAAGATTTGGAAATGAATTGGGTTGAGGTCATTAGGCTTAAAATGAATTAAATATGTTTGTGTGTTATTTTATTTGGGCCTAAAATGGAAGTGGGTCATTTTATTTAATTGAGCCTAAGCCCATGTGTATTGTGATATGTTTAATTGAATTGAAATGGAATGGGTTGTGTCCCAAGTTGAAAGAGTGCCCATTGGGCCTAAGAATGTGTTGGGCTTGGGCTCATGTGCATAATGTTGTTTTTTTAAATAAATGGAATTATATATATATATTATGTATTATGTGGATTAAAAGAAAAGGAAAAATAAAATGTAAAATGCAAAGTGACCAAATGATCCTTGCTTTATTGAAAAAGGTGAGGGCAATTAGGGAATTTCATAATAGAGTTGAATAAAGAAAATGAGAAAGAAAAATAGAAAATGACAAAAGTCTAAAATGGGCATGAGATATTTTGTGTTGTGTGTGTAATGTGAAGGGCATAATGGTCATTTGTGGGGGTGGTAGTTGGAACACCACATCCCCTTTGTCTTCCTTCTTTCTCTCATTCTCCCCATTTTTCCTCTCTCTCGTACGTCTTCTTCTTCTTCTTCTTATTCCATTTTTCTGCTATATTTAGAGCTTTAAGAAAATGGATTGTTGGCATCTGGGCGAGCTTCTTCGGTCTTCTTTTAAGGCAAGTTCCTCTTGCACTCTTTTTCCCTATATTGTGCAAGTTCTTTCTCTCTTTTGGTTGTATTGTCGAAGATATATCTTGGTATTACATCATTTGATGTTAAAATGATTTTTCATATTGATGGAAGATGTTATCTTCACTTTCATTCAAATCTCGAGTTGTGTTAAAACTTTTGTTGGGTCTTGGTGTTAGTTTCGTTGGGGTTTGTTCACCCCATTATTCCTTCAAGGAATGACTTTGGTGGGTTAGGAAGCTAGAATGGGAGTTTTGGACTGTTTGGTGGCCATTTTGTGGGTTTTTGGTCTGTTTTCTTTGTTCTCGGCCAAGTCGACTCGCCCGAAACCGAGTCGACTTGACCTCCTGGACAAGTCGACTCGGCTCAAGTCGACTCGGATTTCCGCCGAGTCAACTCGGCCGCAACTTGACTACTCTGCGCATGTCTCGTTGTTTCGGCCATAACTTTTGATGTAGAACTCGAATTTGCAATCCGTTTGAAGTGTCATAAACTAGACTTCGAGGGATTTGATTTGATATATAATATCATATATTTTGGTTATGATTTGAATTAGTTGAGGCCTTTCTTAAACCAAATCAAGTAAGATTGTCAAAGTAAATTGTTTTTAAATGCATCCTTTGATACCCCTCAATCCTCTAAAATGATAAGATGTGTTTGAAGATATATGTATGTAAATACATGGGATTCATGAGATAAAAATATAATTGGCTTGCATGAGAAAGTATAAACATAATCATTAGGAGGTTGTTATGAAATGTTTTTGGTTGATATGCCCATGTAGTTTCATTGGTGATGCATTTCTATCACTATATGAATAATTTCCCTTAATTGATGTGGTTTCCATAAATGGATGTGAATGAAGTCATATGCATGATCATGATGTGATGTGGCGCCTAGAATCCTAGTGAGTGATTTTAGGCATGTTGTTGTGAAGTTGTAAAGATGATGGAATGTGTATGCATATGTATGTATATATATTGTCTTTACGCACCTATTATTTTGCGCGTAAAAAAATAAGTGGATATCCCCAAGGCATGCCATGGCAAGAAAGGCGGTTTATCAGCAAAGGGAGAATGTGAAAAGAAAGGCGGCTCGTCCGCAAGAAAGAAAGAAATGGGGATATCCTACCAATGCAGCTCGTTCGCATTTGTTTTGTGTGTGCATCATGTATTTGCTTATGCTATAAGTTATCTTCATAAAGTGCGTTGCACTATGGCATCAAGTGGGTGAATGTTACTCGTTGTAATTGCGTTTTACAGTTGTGATGCATAACATTACGTGCTATATTAAAAAAAAGGGCGGCATGTCCGCAAAAGGCGATGTATCCGCAAAAGGCAATGTGTCCGCATGATTGTTTTATATGTGTATTACCCATTTTTGTACCATAAGTTATGTTAATAAAAATGACGTTATGCTATGGTCTAAGTGGATGAATGTTATCTTCCATGGTAAAGTGTGTGAATTGTTGTAAGAAAAGAAAGCATGACCTATATATATATATACATATTAATTGAATCATGATTAATGAAGAAGGCATGGATTTGTGTCCTCTATGTTTTTGAGATTGGCAAGCGTCCACATGTGACATGATATTTAGGGAAAGTCTGGTCATATCCAGTTTTCATTGTTTATAGACACTTGCCGAGCCTTATGGCTCAATTAAAAAATGTATTTTGATAGAAAGTAAGAAAGTGTCTTCTTGGGAGATGAGGTTGTCTCCCTTTTGCTATATGCTTGCTGAGCCTTGTGGCTACCTTTGCTTCTTTGTCATTCCAAGTAAGTGGAAGATTATTATTTGGGTCGAGTCTTGAATAGATGTGTACAAAGATGTTCCAATCTCAAAGATCCATGGGTGTAGTTTAAGGGCATGATTAGAGGGTTTCATTTTGTATTTAAAGCCTTGATAGCCTTTAATTTTTAAAATGTATGGGTTGTAAACTTGAGTTTATGATGTAAAGAATGATGTATAATGTTTATTTTGGCTCCTATTGATAGTGAGCAAATATGGAAATGAAAGGAATCTTTGGCAAATGATAAGTGATGTTTGTATCTGTATCCATCTTGAATGGACATTCTCTCGGATTTCCTATGCTAGCGGGTAATTCGGGAGTAGGCCTTGACATATATACCACATTTTCAGAAAATGTATTTGTTATAATTGTGATCTGAAATTCAAATTTCACTGAAATTGAGACTTTTAATTTGATCATGATTATGACTTCGAATTTGACTGTGATTAGGATATTGTCAAATTTAATTTTGACTAAGATTTATCTCATCTAGAGAAATATTCTTATGAATCATCTTTTAATCAAAATATGATTTTTTGTGTATATCTATAGATGATTTTAGATTTATAAATAGGTACCCAATGTTTTGGAATTAGTTGCAGCAATATCATTTTGGTGTTATATTTTGGTCTGAATATCACTTTTATACTAGCAATTATTTTCTTAGTGATATTTGGTTCTTTTTGCCTGTAATTTTTTTCATTTGAGTTTTTCACATAAAATTTTATGTTTGTGTGTGTGATTGATGATTTGATTGTAGTTTGTATTCAATTCAATTTCTTAATGGCTTTCTAGTGACTAAATGTATTATATTGAGGTGGAAGCCAACATAGTGATAATCTCACCTTATGTTTTTCTTTTGTACCTTTCATTTTTTGCTAAAATGTATTGACATAGCTAGTTCCCTAAAACTTGACAAGGAGACTCTCTGCTAAAGGGATGGATCCAAATGGGATTCGAACTTGATATTTTGTTGTTTACTTTTCCCCTCTCATATTGCCAATGTTCAATAGTAAGAATAACTCTTTCTTTATTTTTCCCTCTCTTACATGGATGAATATCAAAGATATTACATGTTAAGGCTGTAAGAGCAATATACATGGTTATTTCTAGTAATTATTTAAAAAAAAAAAAATGAGTTGTTGATTGAAGTAGTCCCCTCCTTTTATGTTCACATCCTTATAAAAGACAAATCTATAAAGCCCGTTCAGTCTCAAAAAATATTTTATAGTTTTTAATTCTAATTTTATAACTAAAGATGTTATAACATTTTATGTTTCAAAAAGACATATCATTCATTTTGTTCGTCTCTGATTAGAGATGAATCTAAAAATTCATTGTCAAATAATTAGTGATGCCTGCTTAAGTGACAGATTAAAATTTGTCACTAAATAATTATCGACAGAATTTTAAACATTTATCGATGGATAACAAATTTTTTTGTAGTGACTTGTGGAAACATCTGTTGAATCTTAAAAACTAGTCACAATAACGTGTTACATTTAGACACTATATTTGAGGAGCGATATTTATCTTTTTAGGACAATGTTTTTATCGTATCTCAAACGAAAATATATTGTGCATCAATGTTTTCATCTGTTCACAATTAAATCAAAAATTTATTCGGAGACATGATACGACATAGAGAGTCTACTAAGAGATAAAAATAATATAATACTTAAATCTCAAGTATTAATCACAACATGGCACAAAATAAGAAACCATCCCACTAATCCAATTCACATATTACTAAAAATTATAAGCATAGGCATCAATGTATATATGTATATATATATATATATATATGCCCATGAGCAAAAAATAAATAAAAATGTATGAGAAGACGGCTTAGTAGTTAGTATTCCATAGATATCTTATCCTTAAAAAGACCAAACAGCCAGACCTTTCTCCTCCATCCATTTGATGGATTACGTGTTCGCCTGTGATTGGTTCCCTTCCATAGCTCTAAAGTGAGAATCGAGACTGAGAAGCCATCGAAGCTTTTTCTGTGGAACGACATGGCGACGCTGCAACCATCCACTCTGCAAATCTCCAATCCTTCATTGTTCTCATCATCCGCACCTCAACCCCACGCGCCGCCGCCCCGCCGCCTGACCTTCACCCCCAGGGCGACCAAGGACGACTCCGACTCCGACTCCGGATCCTCCTCCTCCGCCGAATCCGACCCGGACAACTTCGAGTCCCGGCTCTCCCAGGTCCGGCTCCGGTACCGGAGCGGCACGGGCAAGAAGGCAGAGATCCGGAAGAGCCGCAAGGGCAAGAAGTCTTCGTCGTCGTCGTCCCGGGGGGGAATGTACCTGCCGCCGGTGGCGCTGAAGGAGCCCGTCTCCGGCAGAATGAAGGTGGACTTCGGATTCAGCCCCTATTCGGAGCGGGTAAACGGGCGGATCGCGATTCTCGGACTGTCGGCTTTGCTGTTGGTGGAGCTGGCGACGGGCAAAAGCGTCATTAATTATCATTCGCCGGCAATTGTGTTCGTCCAAGTTTATTTTGTAGCGGCGGTTTCGGCTTTGTATGTGAAATATGAGAAAGAGAGTGTGAGTGTTTGGCCACCTTCTCAGAAATAATGAATTTTAAGGATTTTTTTTCTTGTTTAATTGTGTTTCATTCTTATTCTTTACAAGTTGATGCTTATTTGCTTTCGTAAAAAATAATTTTTAAAGTTTGAAATAAAAATATATAGAATGATGAATAAAACTTACTTAAAGTTAAAAAATTATTTTTATTATAATAAAAATTGACTTCTTATTATATTTAAAATTGATAAAATTATTCTTTTTAGTTTTATTCATAATTTTGTTTTTATTTAAAATTAATAAAATTAATTAATTTTATTCATCATCCTATTTTATTCGTATAGTTAATTATCAATTTCATATTTATGTCATTTTGTGTAATTCATTATTTGAAGAATTAAAATTGACTCAATTTAACATTTTTTTACTGACGTGACTAATGAGATTTAGATTTTTGTTAGTTGACTCTATTTCTATTAATAGACATCTAAGTCTATTAACTCAAACTCACTAGAGGCAAATTAAAGGCCACTCCAGAATAAGAGTGGAACACAAGGAGTTCGAAAGAGGAAGAAGAATTTGGGAGTAATAGTTTGGAGGTAGATGAGAGATCAAAGAAGGAATGAGTGATAGTTTGGTGGTGGTTGTTTGAGAAATGTAGGAGTGTGAACATAAGAGGAGTGTAATACTCGAGAATTTTTAAAGGACTCAAGAGTAATTTTAACTTGGGTCACCGATGAAATTATCAAAAGATTTAGAACTTAAGTATAATCTCTTACAGTTATCAGTACCGAATCGACTATAGGGAGTGCCCTAGAGCCTAGATATCTAAGAAAAATAACATGATATTGATAACAATTTCG
Source organism: Diospyros lotus (assembly GCF_014633365.1). NCBI lineage: Eukaryota > Viridiplantae > Streptophyta > Magnoliopsida > Ericales > Ebenaceae > Diospyros > Diospyros lotus. Next base: position 30,056,566 of record NC_068346.1, on the reverse strand, counting down.
AGACATGATTTATGGTATCGAAAAAAATTTGATCAGAAATAGTTTTCGATACAGCTGTAATTCAGCTTAGAAAATCGAATTATCGTAAGGAACCTCCGAGAAGTCAATGGAATACTGAGCGGGCTCCGATTTTACGTAAGGATCAACCCTGATATGGTTTCGGGATGAAACAAAGGTCCTGTGAGAGCGTAGGGATGAAATCGTCCTTATCGAGTAATCTTGGAGTTATTAATTTTGCATTTTATATATCGTAATGCAAATTTATTTAATAATTGAGGATGCAATTGTAATTAGAACATTACACTAACGAAATAGAGATGAAATTTGGGATTTAAAAGCGTAAATTTCCTTATATTATGGTATTATATATAATATGTATATATATATGTGTGTGTGTGTGTGGCATGAAACAGAGAAACCAAATCAGTGGGCGCAAATTAAAAGCAAATCCATGGGCTGCAAGTTGGTATGGAGAGATTTGCAAAAAGATTTGAGAAGATTGTGTATTAATGTGATGTGTAATATATATATATATATGTGTGTGTGTGCGCGCGCGTGTGTGTGGGAGATGACAGAGAGAAAACTTAATGGCAAAGTCTTTCTTTGCAAGTGGTGCAAGTGGTGTAATTCATTTATTGTAAGAAGTAATGTAAGAAGTGATAGCCAAGGCAATTTGAGTCGGTGCTTAGCCTATAAATAAGAGAAAGAAGTGGAAGAAATGAGGAAGAATGAAAAATGGAAGCTAATGGCACCAGGTTAGCCTAGAGAGAGCAGAGAGCAGATGGAAAGATCGAGAGAGCAAGCTGGTGGTGGCCTGGTGGTGGCCAGAGGCGCAGGCTGCGATGGAGGTGGCCTACAGTGGTTGCAGCAGGCAGCAATGGAGGTGGCCGACATGTTAGGATCTTGAGTCTCTGCCCTTGAGGTTCGGGACATACCAAGCTCGAATAACAGCAGGCATTTGCGCAACTGGTAATAATTCAAGGCAACTCGATAGCAATGAGAAGCATGTTGTGCCAAGTGAGGCCCCAGCTTACTAACTAGTGGACCAGCAGATGCCATTTGAGGCCTCAACCCAGCATCAGCATGCAGGATCATCCCACAGTGCAACCATAGGGGGCCAACCCATCCCAACAGGATGAAGCACACCAGACCAGGCCCATCACAGGTTGGTCCAACAGGCCCATCAGCCCAATTCATGGAGCTTATCAGGGAGAGACCAACAACCAAGTCAGTTCAGTTGATCTGGCTTCTTTAATAGATACTTTAAGTATTTCCCTTAATTATTTATTTTAATTTTAGCATTGATGTACTCAATTTCCAGCATTCATGTAGATACATCAGTTACATTTTTTGCATTCATGTACTTAGCATCTAGAGGGTCAGGCACAGCCTATTATAAAAGGCTTTGATTTGCCTTCATTTGGAGACTTTTGATCAATCAAAAAACGTATTTGCCAAAGTGTTCTCCACACTTTTGAGTTATACCTTCTATCTTGTGATAGTTAGGAAAAAATGAGCCTTCTGGGAACTAGGGCATCCATCATTGATGCTCTCGTTGAGAGTCTGCCCACAGTCTCTTTTCGAAGATCGAGGCTTGGAAGACGTTCTCAGAAGTTGTCTATCCAATAGTCATCCAACAATGGCAGGAGGACAGACGCACAAGGATTGCATTAAGAATCTAGAGAACATGGCCAACACCATGGATGAAAAATTCTCACAGATGGAGCAGTCTCTACAGAATCTGACCATCCTGGTGCAGCATCAATAGCAACGAACGCCAAGGCGTAGCAGTAGCCATTCGTCTTCCCACAGGCGGCGATCTACTGCCTCAACCAGCCAAAGGTTCGATTCTAGCTTTGATGGTGAGTCTGACACAGATGGACAAGGAAACAATTGGAACCCCACAAGCACCAACCAGCCAATATTTAAATCACGCCTACAATTTCCCATATTTTCTGGTGAGGATCCCATTTCTTAGCTTAATAGGGCTAATTTATTTTTCAAGTCACAAGATATGAGTAGCAAGGAGAATGTGGAGCATGTCGCCTATTACCTTGAGGGTGAGGCGAGCCATTAGTGGCAGTGGCTATCACGCACATATGAAAATTAAGGGACAAGCATCCGTTGGAAAGATTTCGAACAAGAGATACAGACTCATTTTGGCCCTATAGGCTACGTGAACTATGATAAAGTCCTGTCAAAGATGCGCCAGACAGGATCCTTAAGGGACTACCAACGGGAATTTGAAAGGGTGGCCACACAAGTCAATGACTAGCCAGAGAAGGCATTGATTGGGGTGTTCATTGGGGGCCTATTTTTTAACATCACTGTAGAAGTCAAGCTTCACCGACCCACCAACATTCGCTAGGCAATTGATATTGCCCAGATGAAAGATGACCAACTACGTGCCATGCACAAGGTAGCGATATACAAAGGGCCTATCCTGGCCGAATCCAGTTCTGGGGCGCCCAAGCCCAAGCCATCGTTTGTGCCACAACTTGCAGCCAGCAAGCGCATACCACCAGGAGTCAAGTGGCTATCGTGGGCCGAGATGTAGAAAAGGTGCAAGCAAGGCCTCTGTTTCAACTATAATGAAAATTTCATCCTAGGCCACAAGTGAAAGGTGGCTCAATCTTTTCTAATTGAAATAGAAGACCCACCAAATGAGGAGGAAGACAAGGAGTCAGACCCATATATGCCCTTTGACACGACTCCAGCCAACAGCGGGGTGGAGGCTGAGGATCTACCAAAGGTGTCCGTTCATACGTTGGCATGATCCGTAGGGTCACAGACTATGCAGGTGACAATGATGCTCAAGGGCAAAGTTGCCAACTTGCTGATAGACAACAGTTCAATGCACAACTTCATCAGCACCAAAGTTGCCCACAAGCTACAAATCCTGACTACCACCATTTAGCCATTTGAGGTACGAGTAGCCAACGGGGAGGGCCTGGCATGCACACAACAGTGCAAGGCAATAAGTTTAAAGATCTAACATATTTATGTTACTGTAGACTTGCATGTCATACCACTAGCTGGAGTAGACATAGTGCTAGGTGTGCAGTGATTGACCCAATTGGGAAAAGTTGTATTTGATTACAAGCATATGGCTATGGAATTCAACTTAGGGGGTCGACAAGTTCGCTTAGCCATGCAGCCGAGTATTGCTAAGGCAGCAAAGGTGAACGTGGTGCAGAAACTGATTAGGCTGGAAGTGAGTGCTATGCCATACAGATAACACACAGCCACGTGCATCCGATAGTTTCCAAGACACAGATGACGTACAGTTACCCACGGATATACAGGTAGTCTTGGCCAAATTTTTTGCAGTGGTGCAAGAGCCCACGAACCTTCCACCAAGCCGGCCTTTCGATCGCTGCATTCCTTTATTGGATGAGCAACCCATCAACGTTGCTCCCTACTGAGATGCCCACTATCAGAAAGCAAAGATTGAGAAGTAAGTAAAGGACATGTTATAGAAAAATCTAATATGGCCTAGTACCAGTCCTTTCTCATCACTAGTTTTGTTAGTCAAGAAGAAAGATGGAATGTGGTGGTTCTGTACTGATTACCGAGCGCTTAATAAGGCAACAGTAAAGGATAGATTTCTGATTCCAACCATTGATGACATGCTGGATGAGTTAGCAGGTTCCACGATTTTTACCAATTTAGACTTATGGGCAGGCTATTATCAAATCTGGATGCACCCGGGAGACATACATAAGACAACATTTTGAAAATATCATGGGCATTACGAGTACATGGTTATACCCTTTGGCCTGGGCAACACACCATCAACCTTTCAGGCGGCCATGAATCATATTTTTCAGCACATGCTACATAAGTTTGTGCTAGTCTTTTTTGATGATATATTGGTTTATTCGAAGTTTAGGGACCAGCATTTGCAGCACTTGGAGAAAGTCTTGAGCATACTGACTCGAGAAAGTTTCTACGTCAAGTTGTCCAAGTGTGCTTTTGGGAAGACAGAGTTGGAGTACTTGGGGTACAAGATCTGCCCTGAAGGCATCAAGGTAGAGCCACAAAAGATTACTGCCATTCAATAGTGGCCTAAGCCTTAGAATGTTTCCCAACTGTGTGGATTTTTGGGTCTTACAGGCTACTATCGGAAGTTTGTGCAGCATTATGGTGCTATCGCAAGGCTACTTACGCAGCTCTTGAAGAAAGACAAGTTTTAGTGGACAGAGGAGGCTGACCAAGCCTTTGCATCTTTGAAGCAAGCCATGCCGTGCACTCTCGTCTTGGCTATGCCAGATTTCTCACAGCCATTCGAAGTTCACACTGATGCCAGTAACATTGGCATTAGCGCAGTACTGGTGCAGCAAGGCCGGCCAGTGGCCTACCTCAACAAAGCACTTGGCCCAGCCAAAGCCACTTGGTCTGCTTACGCCAAGGAGATGTTGGCCGTAATAGAGGCAGTGAGGGTGTGGAGACCCTACTTCTTGGGGCAATGATTCAGAATTGTGACCAACCAGCAACCTTTAAGGCATCTATTGGAGCAGCGCATAGTGACCCCAGATCAGGAAAAGTGGTTGGCAAAGCTGATGGGGTACGACTATGAAATCGTTTATCGACCAAGGGTACAAAACAAGGTTGCTAATGCCTTGTCTCGACGTGATGACAACCCTCAACCACTGCCTATCACGGGGCCAACTTGGACAATTTAGCAAAAGATCAGAGATGCATTAGCCACTGACCAGCGCAGTCAAGATCTGATTGAGGCCAGCAAGGACAGTGATACATTCAATGACTATGAGTATTGCAATGGGCTACTGTTGTATCGAGGAAAGGCGTATGTTCCAGATGTTGATGATCTGTGCAATACCCTTGTGTAACACTTTCATAATTCAAAGCAAGGAGGACATTTCAAAGTATACCACACTTGGTAGCGACTCAACCAACTTTTCCATTTGGAAGGCATGAAGCAACAGGTTGCCAGGAATGTGGCAGAGTGTAACACTTGCCAGCGCGCCAAGAATGACTCAACATAGCCCAGTGGCCTATTGCAATCGTTACCCGTGCTAGAGCATATTTGGGAAGATCTGAGAATGGACTTTGTGGAGGGCCTACCAAAGTCAGAGAGGTACTATTTTATCCTTGTTATGGTGGATAGACTTAACAAGTATGCCCATTTCATACCACTCGTGCACCCCTTCACTGCACAGTCCGTTGCTCGAGTATTCATGCAGACAGTGGTCCATTTGCATGGCTTACCCCAGAGCATCGTGATAGATAGGGACAGAATTTTTACTAGCCATTTCTGGAAAGAGCTCTTCAAGACAATGGGGACAAAATTATCAGCAAGCTCTTCCTATCACCCACAAATCGACGGTCAAACAGAGGTAACCAACTGAACTTCGGAGCAATACTTGCGGTGCTTTTCACAAAGCAACCCGCACACATGGGTCGATCGAATTACATGGGCAGAATATTGGTATAACACATCTTACCACCAGTTCTTGGGGCGCAATCCTACATTGGTATCTTACATGCCATAATCAACAAAGATGGACATCGTGGACCGAGAGTTAGTTGATCAAGACGAGCTGTTAGAGGAGTTGAAAGCCCACTTGTCTAAGGCGTAAACTCAGATGAAGAATTATTATGATCAGGGACGTCAAGATCAACAGTTCTAAGAGAGAGACCTAGTCTATGTGAGGCTGCGACCACGGAGGCAAAAGAGCATCACACTTGTAGCCAAGATGAAGCTTAGCTATTGTTATTACGGGCCTTACAAGATTTTGAAGAAGATTAGACAGGTTGCATACAAGCTGGACTTGCCAGCTAATACTCGAGTCCATCCAGTGTTCCATGTTTCCCAACTCAAGCGCAAGGTAGGCCACTTGACCGATGTGATGCATGATCTGCTGGAGCTCAACGAGGATACCACACTGCTAGTCCAGCCCTTGTGGGTCTTAGATTACCGTGTGGTCAAGAAGAACCGGAAGAAAACACCAGAGGCATTGGTTTAGTGGGAGAACATGTCACCAGAGGAAACAACGTGGGAGTCAACCAAGTACCTAGCCTACCAGTTTTCGCACCTACATCTTGAGGATAAGATGCTTCTAAAAGGGCAGGGAATGTTATGATCTCGAGTCTCTGCCCTTGAGGTTCAGGACACACCAGGCTCGGATAATAGCCTGGGCATTGGCGCAACTGGCAATAATTCAAGGCAACCCGATAGCGATGAGAAACATACTACTCCAAGTGAGGCCTCAGCCTAGCATCAGCATGCAAGATCAACCCATAATGCAACCACAGGGGGCCAGCCCAGCCCAACAGGATGAAGCCCACCAGACTAGGCCCATCATAAGTCCAGTCCAGCAGGCCTATCAACCCAATTCGTGGAGCCCATCAGGGAGAGACCAACAGCTAAGTCAGTTCACTTAATATGACTTCTTTAATAAATACTTTAAATATTTCCTTTAATTATTTCTTTTAATTTCAGCATTGATGTATTCTCTTAATTTCTAGCATTCACGTAGATACATCAGTTACATTTCTGTATTCATGTACTTAGCATCTAGAGGGTCAGGGACAACCTATTATTAAAGGCTTTGATCCGACTTCATTTGGAAACTCTTGATCAATCAAAAAACGTATTTGCCAAAGTGCTCTTCACACATTTAATTTCTACCTTCTATCCTGTGATAGTTAGGCAAAACTCAACCTTTTAGGAACTAGGGCATCCATCACGATGGCCATGGTAGCAACAAAGTTGCTGTTACAACAGCTGGACAGCGGGATGGATGGCGAGCAAGTGGCGATTGACAAAGCAGCAGCTAGCAGCGATGGCATAGTGGTTAGAGAGGTGATGGGTGGTGGCGGTGGTAGGCGGATGACGGGCGATGGCTGTGCGCGCTACCATGCGTGAAGAAGTATGGGAGAAGAAGAAGGAGAAAGAAAGAAAGAAAAAGAAAAAGGAAAAAGAAAAGAAAGAAAAGAAAAGAAAAGAAAATGGAGAAAATGTGGAAAATCTTAGAAAATTATTGAAAAATAGGAAATAATGTTTATTAATTTTTTAGAGATTTTGGAAAGAAAATTATTGGTGCACGTATTTCGAGGTTAGGGCATGCTTACCAAGAAAGCCTGAGAGGTTAAGTCAATGTGAGTGATTTTTTTTTTTTTTTCAAAAACTTATACGAGTTATGTTTTGCCTATGTTGAGTATGATATTCATGAAATTTGCCAAATTATTTATAATTTATGCACATATTGTCATATTTATACATGTTCTATTGCATCGATAGTAGAGATTTTCATATGGTATGATGTTATTGGCATATTGATACTTGTGCATGAGATTGGGATGTCACCTTGATAGTGTAGCTGTAATTCCCCAAGGGTACTGTTGGAACAACGTTTGGGGTACCCTGTTGCCTTGTGTGCAAGTCGGGACTATTGTCTAAGGTTCCGTACCGGGACTATTGTCTAAAAAGCTTCTCAATTTATTTTTTAATGTATTCTCCATCATCAGTGAATACAAATTCAAATTTAAGTGCTAGTGCTTTTAAAATACTCATATTGCCTATAAAATTCCTTTCGAGTATTTCCCTTACTCATTTCTGTCTCTAAGTTCAAGTCCAGCTAGAAAGACTGGATGTTTTGAAACATGAGAAGTATGTTTCAAAACCTTAGTGCATTTCTGTGGTGTTTTGAAACCTATTATGTATGTTTTGAAACCTTATTTTCAAATCTTGTCTTTAACAGCTTGAAAGACTTATGCGCGTCAAACGCTACATATGGACTCTATGGAAAAGGTACCTCTTAATGAAGTTCCCCACACCTCAAGGTACGAGCCAAGTGAGAGGAAACCAAAAGCAGGCCAGAGTATGTTATGTGAGGTCAACTAAAAGCACCAAAGGGAAGGAAAAGTTAAAAATGGGGGAGACTTTAATGATCAGTGAGAAGACTCTTAAAGCTAACAAGCCCCAGCTGTAATACCCGGTATTACATGGTATTGAAAATAAATATTTTTTGGATTATTTTGTCAGGACCTCGGGTGGTTCGGAAAGCCCAAGGGTCAAACTTGATAAATTAATTAATAAAAATTGTCGAATTGGCGGCTGGGAGTGCCTCGGGACTTAGATGTCCAAGGAAGTGGGCAAGGGATTGGTGAGCATCTCAAGATGAGATTAATGACGCTAGAAGCGATTCGACCGGGAATAATTTTTGGAATAAATTCTGTATAAGCCCGAGTGGGTGCCAATATCGAATAGTCGGAGGGGACCTCCTGGAAGCTTAGGGGACCCTAGGGGTGGTTCGATTTTCTGAGTAAGGCAACCCTTAAGTGTTTTCGGGTCAAATTAAGGTCCAGTGCAGGCGTAGGGATGAAATTGGCTTTATTGAGTAAAAGTCAATTATTAATTTTGGAGAATTAAAGTTTTGGTGGCTTGTGGGTAATTAATTAAAATTTTGGGAGGGTCCAAATATAATTATTAGAATTTCCCAAGTACAATTAATTTGTCCCTTAAGTGTAATTATCTGAAAATAAAGGGATTAAATTTTGTAATATATATTTATATTGTTTTGTGCGTGTGTATAAGGGAGAGGAAGCTTCCTTGAAGCTTCCTCCCAAGTGATCTCTGTAAATTAAATTGAAATGAGAAAGCAGAGCCAAGAGGGAGAGTGAAACGCAGAGCAAGAGGGAGAAAGAGTGGAGTGAGGCCGAGAGCTCATGTGAGCCTTGACCGAGAGGGAGAGAAGCAAAGATCGGGGAAGAGGGCCGAAGGCCGGCCTGAAGCAGCGGCCATGGAAGCCATCCAAGGCAGCGGGCAATGACCAGCGGCGACCAAAAGCATCCGCATTGAGCAGCGACCAAGGTAAAGCAACGACTAGCGGGGGGTCGCGTTGGTGGCTGGTTGCGATGTTCAGGGGTGGTGGTGGCCGAGGTGTGACTGCAGCTGGAAGCAGCGGCAATGGCGGCTGGACACGCTGGTGAGCACGCGAGGAAGCCTGGCCAGTGGCGGTGGTCTCAATGTTGTCGGCATTGGCCGACAGTGGCGGTGCCAGCAGCGGGGGTGGCCAGCAAGGGCTAGCCGCTGACGTAGAGCGAGCGAGAGAAGGAAGAGGCGCGGCGGAAGGAAGAAGGAGGAGGAATAGTGCCGCGCGGGAGAAGAACCAGGAGCGAGAGAAGGGTGGCCAGCAACTTTCAATGGAATTTTGGGCGCGAGCGGCAGCTCGGGAGGCAACGTCGGCGTGGGTGTTTCCAAATTTCTCTCCAAATGAGTCGAGGTAAATTAATATTTTTCTTCCCCAGTTAATTGCATTAAGCGAGTTAATGTAAAATAGTTATTTGTGGGATTAAACCTTGTGCCGGGGTTGTTTGAAAAATTGTTGATGGATGGTTTTGATGGTGTGTGTGGCGAAGTTGAGGGCATTGGTTTAATGCCGGATGTTGATAGAGTTGGGTTTGTGTGTATTTGTATCTAGGTTCGACCAAGGAGGCGGTAATCCTAGAAGAGCTCGGAGTTCTGGCAAGAGTTCGTGCTGAAGTAGAGATGAGGCTTCGAGCCAGGTAAGGGATGGCCCCATGTGGAGGTGGCCTTGCAAGTTGGTAAATATGTTTGATAATGTTTTTATGTTGCATTGGCATGTGGTGGTTATATCTTGTGTGATGCAAGCTCTAGTGGACCTATGGCCATATGGAGGACTAGTGTGGTAGGGGCTGATAGGTTGATGCCTCAAACCTTAGTGGGTTGTGAGGATAAGTGGGCCTAGCCTCATTTGCATGCATTTGGCATACATAAACATGATTATATTCATATTTACATGCATTGCACCCTTACTGAGTCTTTATGACTCATAAGGTTTTACCTCATGTGTAGATGATGCAAGTCCGGATGCAAGCAGGGATGGCGCCGGGAGGCCGTTGTGGCAACTAGCTGAGTTGCCTGAGTTATGTATTTTTAATATTGCTTGTATGTAGCCAGGGGGCGTGGTGTGTGTATACCCTTGTGAGTAAATGTTTGTGTTAATGAGCTTAAATGTATTTAATTGTTGTAATCATCATAGTGTGATAGATGATTGTGAGATTGCTTGTTGAATGTGGCATAGTCGGTAAAGCCAAGTTTCGGACCGAGTCAGGATCAGCAAGGTATGTTCTCATAAATCCCCAATACTCAGCGAAGTGTCTGTATGCTAACTTTGTGTCTGGGTCACCTCTGGCTTGCTATGGGGTGAGCTGAAGAGAGGTGAAGCTCACTCGGGTTTCGGGTTTTGGTCCGCTGGATTTTTCTTATTTGAGTTGGGACCGATTCCTAAGTGGAGCGAAGGGAAGGACGAAGCCTAGTTCCCACCTAGGGCATTTTCTATTGAAACATAGTCCAACCCTTCAGTTGTGGTTTGTCGGGTGAGTAATGCGGTCGATTATTTACCGGTGACGCCCGTAAATGGGAGCCGGTACTTACAGTTGGTATCAGAGCATGGCTAGCTATATAAGTGAGGAAGGCTAGCATGCTTGGGTGTTAAGTATGGTCGGTTAAGTGATTGATGTGAGCGATTGCCAAAGTAGCGAGTCGATGATGTCTGGTATGAATTCGGATATAAGTCGGAATGTCTTAACTGCTGAGTTGGGGTCGAGAATAATTGATATGAAATTTTGAGATTTCAATGTAAGGTTGGTCCGATAACCTTGAAAGTTGGACATGTGGACCGAGGACCCTAAGGGATTGGGTCAAGTCATTGAGGCCTGCAATGGTATGTTTGGATATTCCTGTTCTAGGGATGAGAAAATACCCTGGATTGAGATGATATACCTGTGAGAGGTATACGAGTTGAGCAAAGAAGAACCGGAAACCCAAGTGTGGGTGTCGGTGTTAGGAAACCCTAAATATTGGAATTTGGGTGTATGGTATGTTCTAAGGATAAGGACTCCTTGAGATTGAAGTGTTGAGGCTCGTGTGGGGACGTGAAGCCGAGGCCTGACTAGTCCGGGAGGGAATTAGTGGAGCGTCCCTATGTTAGGGATTTGCCGAGCATGTTCGAGGGAATAGAGTTGTCCCTTGGAAGTGGTTCAGTAAGGCTTGTGCGCTTGAGATAAAATGAGCTAAAGTGGGTGTTAGCTCGAGGCTCAAGAAAAAGATTTGGCATCAAGTGATGTGATCGTATTGTTATAATAATCCCAGAGGGGATGTGTCTAGGGTATGAGTGAACCCTAGTTGGCTTCTTGATGGGACGAGGTCTATCCTTGGGAATGGTAGGTATGTGGCAAATGGACCCTAGCGGGTGCTTGTGTGAAATGGAAATCCCAAGTGAGTCGAGCTGGAATCCAAAGGAATCCAGAATTGGGATAAAGGAGTTGGGCATGTGTAGATATGCGCGTGGGAGCCATGGGATTAGGAGTCCTAATTATGAAAGGCCAAGTGACCGTTCATGTGAATGATGGATGAGGGGCCAATTAAAACTCTCATTGACGCTTGGGGTCAGGCGAGACACCTAAGGTTGGGAGATGAGAGGTGAAGAGACCCTCATTATGATGCCTGGGGTCGAGATGACGCCTAAGGTTGTGAAACCCTTGATGGGAGACGAGGAGGTCACCTAGTGAAGGGTATGAACGGTGTGTGGGCTGAAGGTAGTGAATTGTGGCGACAGGACATCCGTGGGCTATGCGCGCACAAGACATGCCAACTTTGGATGCCAAGTGGGCAGGGGCATGGTAAGCGATGTGGAAGCCCAGGAATTTTAGTTCCAAGTCAAGGAAGCCCGATCGAGGCGTGCGGGAAGGCCAGGCCAGGCGTAGTGACTGAATACATTCACGAGTGTACAAGAAAAGACGAGAGGTCTCAATTTACCTAGAAGGTAATGGTGGTAGCTCCATGGTTATGGGTGCCAGAGCCTGAGAGGGGCTCAGCATATCGATTTCGGGTTGCGAGATCTATGATAATCAAACTCTAGGATGAGTTGGGTGGCGAATGAATCATGATGGATGGGGATCCATTGTCGTGAAAAGTTGGAGCTTTCAAACGTTGAGTGAGAGCCGTGAGGTATGATCTAGTGGGGTAAGATCATGAGGCCTCAAAATGTGAAATGGTTTGAGGGTCTTGAAGCAGTAAGAGATGTGAAGTCATGAGGAGCGAGGTTTATGGTTTGAGCTTGGGGTTATCAAGGCAAGGATAACCAAGTAAGATGGCTTTGGTAAGGTGGTGGCGGAACCATCGTAGCACGAGAGGCTTTAAGTAGCTTCGATGCTATGGGTGCTAGGCTCGATGTGACGGATCTGATGCTATGGACCGTGTGGCAGAGGACTAATGAGTTAGCTCGCGTTGAGGGCAAGTGGCCCATGAGTCTAAGCAATATAGCGAACTGCAGGTGACGGTCAGATGCCGAAGAACTGGAGCAGCACCTAGGGAGATTTGGTCAAGTGAGATCGAGAATCTCCTATTAAGGATAGAACATCTAGAGTAGTCCTAAGGAAGAATCGCGGAATGTGGTAATGATCTGATGGATTAGTAGCCAAGTAGGAAGTTTGGTAGGGCGAAGCTACGGGTGCAAAGCAAATCAGTGATGAGCCTGAGCCATGCTGTTGGAAACTGTTGTTGGGCCAGTGTATGGGAGCAACACGGTAATGATGATTAGGTGTTGGCTCTCCGAAGCACAGGGCAACACGATGGGGAACCAGTGTTGGGCTAGTGTATGGGAGTGACACAGTAATGATGACCAGGTGTTGGCTCGCCTAAAGCATAGGGCAACACAGTGATTATGCAGATGGTCAGGGGCTAAAGATTTGTGAAATGCGGTAAGGTGACGAAAGTTGTGGCCAATTCCACAACTCAATTGCTAGTAATAAGAGTTGTCAAGGTGTTGCACCCAAGTGGGGTTTAAGCCCTTTATCTCATTAAAGTAGTGTCAAGGTGATTTAGTGAATGTTTGGGTGTTATAGCGCGCTTTGAGATGTTTGAGAAAGAAACTCGCAAAAAAGGAATGGGTTTAGCATAGGAATAACGCTACAATTGATGCCTATGGTTGACGGGTCTAATGCTAAGAACCACTGGATATAGACGGTTAGTTCACAAGAGGGACTGCAGCCCTCTATGTGGAGTAACCTGTCTGCGGTGGAGACGATTAGACGCCGAAGACTTGGGGTATGCTGTAGGTTATGTCTGGCCCAGACCTAAAATTCCGTAAGGGTTGAAAAATCATGGTAGTGCCTTTGTTGTCTAGGCAGCAAGAAGGTTTGTGAGTCGAGTGGATGATACCTTGTGATGCGAAAACAAGACGTGTGGCGATGCTCCTTGTTAAAGGATGCTAACGCAGTTGTGGTTGAATTTGATCGAAGTTGATCGAATAAATTGAGATGATGGACCCTGTGTGACCTTGTGGTGATGCAAGAAGATGTGTCAATTTGTGGAGCCGGTAAATGGCTTTAGAATGTTACTTAAGTGCCATAGAGGCTGAGACTTACGAGTTGGAAACCAACCATGAGATGGGAATATTGAAGCGTGTGAAGTTTCAAATATGGGGATCTCTAATCCTGCGATGTGAGTTGTGGCAGGCTGAACGTGTGGCTGAGGCACGGTTTGAAATTCGTAAAGGCTTACAATTGCACAGTCTAAAGTTAGTCCTGATGTGTCGATGCGAAAATGAGGAAGTATCTTCATGTGGCACTGGATGGGTTTCCAGTTGTTGACACAGGATTAGTTGCTAGGTGGTAGCACCTGATGGCAATGGTGAGAGCGTGAGGCTCGAGGACTGTGAAGTAAAGCCTTGTTGGGTGCCGTGTATGCCTCTAGTATAAAGGTTCAGCGGGTCCTGGTGGTTAGACCAGGTGAATTTTGAAAAAGAGATCCAAGGGGATAAAGGATGGTTGGTCAAGGCAAAGTTGTGCCACTCGAAGGAGTGCTACTCCGTAACGAGAGTTATAAATGGTGGAGTTGAAATGTGTCCTGGGTAGAACGTGAGAGGTTCTCCCGAGAAAGGTCGAGCATAGGGTAGCAACATTAAATGGACCTCCTAAGGCACTACCACTCTAACAGGATGTATCACCCGGGAAAAGCCAGCGTGATGGCAAGTGCCTGAGTAGGAATGTGAGTCCTACGACATCTAGTGGAAGTGTGAGTTCCACAAGAGTAACAGGGGTGATTTCCAGTGGGTGGAGTTAAATCAAAAATCATAGTCGATGAGTGCAAGAGTAGTGCCTGGAGAAAAGTTGTGTTGGTTATGAGTCGGGCAATCCGGTTAAAGCTAATCGAGTTGATTAGATGGAAGGTGAAGGCGAATTTAAGATGTCACCAATGGGTGGCTAGAGCTCAAAGGAAGAGCTTGTGGGACGAGATTGGATCCCAAGAATGGTGTTTAGGTGATGAAATCACCTGATAGCTGTGAGTGATACGGCTAGAGGGATGCCGGGTATGGGGGTAATTGATGAGATTTAACCTCGTGGCTAAAGGTTAACGGTTGTGAAAGGAAATTAGCTAGTGGAGCCGATTTGTGACCGGCTGAGGGTAGCCGATGGAGACCGAAGATGCCGACTGGTAATAGCGGCAGCAGCAATGCAACAGTTGGCCAGGGTCGTGGGGCATCGTGAGAGTAGTCGGTCAGTGGCGTAGGTGGCTCTCGAGTCGCAGTTGCGGCTGGATATGGCGTTAAGCGATGGCAAGAGGTCTTCTTAGCTGATGATGATGGCGTTAAGGCTAATGTGGTCGCTCACTAAGTGATGTGAGCTGGTGGTAGTAAAGTGTGTAAGAAATCCAAGAGAAGCCAGAGTCTCTCAGGGAACTAGCTAGCGGCTATAAGTATAGAAAGTGATATGAGAAAGGCGACCTAAGAGTGGGGTCGTGCTGGTTGCGATGACCAGTGAGATTCATGGAGCAACGAGTCTGTTAAAATGACATGGTGTTGTCATCGTCGCTATCAGGGAGAAGATGTTGTCAGGAAGGTCAAGGGTAACCATGGTGCATGGTAGGACCTCGAAGTCGAGTGTGAATGGCCATGAAGGCTGGTGCCTGTGAAATTTGAGATGCAACGACCATGGGGAAGAAATTCATTGCTGTCATGGTGTTGTCCTTGCCGAGGAGGACAAGAGGAACCGTTATACATGGTTTAAATCAGGTGTCTAATACGGATTGAGAATGAACCTGATGTAGGATGACTGAAAGTTTCGTGTCTCTAGGGTAAGAGGCCTTATTGAGAAATGGGGAGATTTGAAAAGTCCCAATAAAATTGAAGCTGGGCGAGAAAATTTAGCTAGAAGACCGCTACAAGAGTAGGGGTGTAACTATGATGGCTTGTTGTGGTGTGGACCAAAGGCACGAGTCATCCTACAGATGCGATGCATAAGTGATTGTGCAGATGGTAATAAGCCAATTACTTGTGCCACGCACCGTGGGTGATGACGAGGGTCGACTAATGGTTTTGCGACCTTAAGCACAATGGTAGGATCCTGGACTCGTGGTAGGGTAAATAGCCAAAGTAAGGCCTAGCATGGGGACATGATTGTAAAAGTTGAAATGGGGTGAAGAATTGAAGAACGGTTACTCAGTGAAGAGTTCCCTGGTATGGGTATGAAACCCTACTAGCATGTAATATCGGCTAGTAAGTATCGTTGTGTGCTTAATGCGAAGAACTCCTGGTTGGGAGAAGGTTGTGGCCCGAGCATGATTAACCTCGAGGTGGACTCGAGTAGTGCACGTGTGATCGAAATGTGAAATTTCTTAGCATGGTGTTAGGTATATCGATTATGCGTAATCGTATTGATAAATGAGGGTCGGCTGGTCAAATTAGAAGACCATGTATGAAATGGTCGAAGTTGGCAGGGTGGGCTAAATGGTTACTTCCCAAGTAGTGCTAGCATAGTAAGTTGATCGGTAACGAGAAGTTGCCATGAGGATCGACTCAAGCTATGCATGCGTGTGATTAATGGCGATATGCCATGGTGGAATGGGTGTCTGAGTGTCTAGTGGGCACTAGAAGAGACATTGTGGCTGATGATCAGTGCTAAGACGTTGCTGGTTGGACCAGCATAAAAATCGTGGCCATGTGTTATTGGCAGTGGAAAATGTTGCTGTGTGTGATCGATGTAAAATCGTGGTAGACTGATCAGTGATGCAATGTTAACGAGAGTTTGCTGCGGTTGATGTGAAAAATGGGAAGTGGACTGCAAAAACGATGCTTCGAGGCAAAGAAAAATTCATCTGGAGACGAATGTCGTTGCAGTAAGCATGACCAGCGACCAGTGGTGTGATTTGGATGGAGGCCAAAACGGTAATCAGTTGGTGAATGTCCTCGAGAGGTGGATGACCAAATGCCTAAGTGAAGCCTTGAGGTGGGAATAACCCGACGTAAAGGCTAAGAAGTGGTTCGGCTACGAGATTCTCGAGCAGGAGAGCTGAAGAGTAGCCAGAGAACGTGATTATCTTGGGTAAGAGATTATGGCAAAGTGAATTTCGAGGACGAAATTCTTTAAGGAGGGTGGAATGTAATACCCAGTATTACATGGTATTGAAAATAAATATTTTTTGGATTATTTTGTCAGGACCTCGGGTGGTTCGGAAAGCCCAAGGGTTAAACTCGATAAATTAATTAATAAAAATTGTCGAATTGGCAGCTGGGAGTGCCTCGGGACTTGGATGTCCAAGGAAGTGGGCAAGGGATTGGTGAGCATCTCAAGATGAGATTAATGACGCTAGAAGCGATCCGACCAGGAATAATTTTTGGAATAAATTCTGTATAAGCCCGAGTGGGTGCCAATACCGAATAGTCGGAGGGGACCTCCTGGAAGCTTAGGGGACGCTAGGGGTGGTTCGATTTTCTGAGTAAGGCAACCCTTAAGTGTTTTCGGGTCAAATTAAGGTCCCGTGCAGGCGTAGGGATGAAATTGGCTTTATTGAGTAAAAGTCAATTATTAATTTTGGAGAATTAAAGTTTTGGTGGCTTGTGGGTAATTAATTAAAATCTTGGGAGGGTCCAAATATAATTATTAGAATTCCCCAAGTACAATTAATTTGTCCCTTAATTGTAATTATCTGAAAATAAAGGGATTAAATTTTGTAATATATATTTATATTGTTTTGTGCGCGTGTATAAGGGAGAGGAAGCTTCCTTGAAGCTTCCTCCCAAGTGGTCTCTATAAATTAATTGAAATGAGAGAGCAGAGCCGAGAGGGAGAGTGAAACGTAGAGCAAGAGGGAGAGAGAGTGGAGTGTTGGAAATGTATGCCCTAAAGACACGTTTTGTTTAATTTATGGTAATGATGTTTCTTTTATTCAGTTTATGGCACATATATTATTTGCATTTAATTGTTGGAAAGGTGTCCATGCTATTAAGTAAGTGATTCATGTGATGAGTCGTTCTTCACAGTTAGGCATGAATCATGGGTACTTAATAAGCAAGAAAATATTACTCTTGATCTTTTGATAGAACTGGGCATTCTATCATGATAAGATCATTGTACAATAGATCCTAATGGAGGATGGCTTGCCTTAGCCAGTAAACAGTCCGTTTACTCTAATTGTACAAGCGCATTTAGAATGCGTAGAGTAGACCTGTGATAGAAGCTAATGACAAAGTACTAATTATCATGGAGCTAGTCTATCACTGCTACTACGTGGACGAGTACTCTAATACTTGAGTATTAGTTGGTGGTCTAGTGAACCTAGAGCTATATTCTTAGATTCATTGTAGGTGAGGTCTATCAAAGATCAATATCCTTTTGAGTTGGGAGTATGGTTTCTAATTAGCTAAGACAGACTAATACAAGATAGTTTATGTGATTCACCCCCTTGTGATTGTCCAAGAATAATCAAATAATCCAGGGCCCTGGGAACGTAACTTAAGAGTGTGTGCTTCTGGGTAGCTCCCAGTGATAAGCAAGTACATTCGAGTAGTCATGGATTATTGGACTAGTGATCTAAGGATGGTAGAAGTCATTTAGAAAGGTATTAGTACATTATTCCTTTCTAAATGATGGGTGTTACGCAGAGGGGTATTTTCGTCATTACACTAGTAGGTCAAAGACATGGCATATGCAAAATTATTCGTGGGGTCAGTGTTACCATATGGTGATAATTGGAACACTTAGAATGACAAAATATAGCTACTAGGTAGCAGGGATATTTTGGTCATTTTAGTAGCCGTGAATAATTTGTCTTTTGGTCCCCGGGGTAGCTCGATGTAACTCATGTATTTTTTAATACATTTGGCTTGTTGGATGAATTACATTGAGAGAGAATTATTTTATTCAGAATGGTCCATTGGGCTAGAATAAAATAATAGTTCATTAGGGTTTTAATTAATTAATTGGGCTAACCCAATTAGAAAATTAATTAAAAGATCTTGGCCCATTAGGGTTTGGCCCACTAGGGTTTTAACCCTAGGGTTCTCCCTATATATATCTCTCTTTAGTTGTTTTTTCATCCAAGTCGTTTTTCATTCTTCTTCACCGAAGAAAGGCCACGAGTTCGAGTCATACTCCGGAAGATCGAAAGGGTGTGTTTGAGTTCTGATGCGACGAAGTCGAAGGCTAGCAGGACAGCCGTCGTCTCCACAACGCGAAGAAGCTCCCATCGCTCCATTCCGTCCGGTAATCCGCCGCAAAAGTAAGTCTCCTAGATTCTTATCAATACGAGGAACGGTTTTGATTTTAAACCGCCTCCGCTGCATGCTTTGTTTCCTCGTTCATGATCCTTCATGGAGTGAGGTCGAGAGCTCATGTGAGCCTTGACTGAGAGGGAGAGAAGCAGAGATCGGGGAAGAGGGCCGAAGGCCGGCCTAAAGCAGCGGGCAATGACCAGCGGCGACCAAAAGCATCCGCATTGAGCAGCGACCAAGGTAAAGCAGCGACCAGGGGGGGTCGCGTTGGTGGCTGGTTGCGATGTTCAGGGGTGGTGGTGGCCGAGGTGTGACTGCAGCTGGAAGCAACGGCAATGGCGGCTGGACACGCTGGTGTTATAGCGCGCTGGTGCGCTCGCGAGGAAGCCTGGCCAGTGGCGGTGGTCTTGGTGCCGTCGGTAATGGCCGACAGTGGCGGTGCCAGCAGCGGGGGTGGCCAGTAAGGGCTAGCCGCTGATGTAGAGCGAGCGAGAGAAGGAAGAGGCGCGGCGGAAGGAAGAAGAAGGAGGACTAGTGCCGCGAGGGAGAAGAACCAGGGAAAAAGAAAAGAAAAGAAAAAAATAGAAAAGAAATAAAAAGAAAAATATGGAAAAATAGGAAAAATTCCAGAAAAATGAGAGAAAGTTCTGGAAATTAGTTTGGGGCTTGAAGAGCTTGTCGGAAGCTCAAAAATGGAATTTTGGGCGCGAGCGACAGCTCGGGAGGCAACGTCGGCGTGGGCGTTTCCAAATTTCTCTCCAAATGAGTCGAGGTAAATTAATATTTTTCTTCCCCAGTTAATTGCATTAAGCGAGTTAATGTAAAATAGTTATTTGTGGGATTAAACCTTGTGCCGGGATTGTTTGGAAAATTGTTGATGGATGGTTTTGATGGTGTGTGTGGCGAAGTTGAGGGCATTGGTTTAATGCCGGATGTTGATAGAGTTGGGTTTGTGTGTATTTGTATCTAGGTTCGACTAAGGAGGCGGTAATCCTAGAAGAGCTCGGAGTTCGGGCAAGAGTTCGTGCTGAAGCAGAGATGAGGCTTCGAGCCAAGTAAGGGATAGCCCCATGTGGAGGTGGCCTTGCAAGTTGGTAAATATGTTTGATAATGTTTTTATGTTACATTGGCATGTAGTGGTTATATCTTGTGTGATGCAAGCTCTAGTGGACCTATGGCCATATGGAGGACTAGTGTGGTAGGGGCTGATAGGTTGATGCCTCAAACCTTAGTGGGTTGTGAGGATAAGTGGGTCTAGCCTCATTTGCATGCATTTGGCATACATAAACATGATTATATTCATATTTACATGCATTGCACCCTTACTGAGTCTTTATGACTCATGAGGTTTTACCTCATGTGTAGATGATGCAAGTCTGGATGCAAGCAGGGATGGCGCCGGGAGGCCATTGTGGCAACTAGCTGAGTTGCCTGAGTTGTGTATTTTTAATATTGCTTGTATGTAGCCAGGGGGCGTGGTGTGTGTATACCCTTGTGAGTAAATGTTTGTGTTATTGAGCTTAAATGTATTTAATTGTTGTAATCATCATAGTGTGATAGATGATTGTGAGATTGCTTGTTGAATGTGGCATAGTCGGTAAAGCCAAGTTTCGGACCGAGTCAGGATCAGCAAGGTATGTTCTCATAAATCTCCAATACTCAGCGAAGTGTCTGTATGCTAGCTTTGTGCCTGGGTCACCTTTGGCTTGCTATGGAGTGAGCTGAAGAGAGGTGAAGCTCACTCGGGTTTCGGGTCTTGGTCCGCTGGATTTTTCTTATTTGAGTTGGGACCGATTCCTGAGTGGAGCGAAGGGAAGGACGAAGCCTAGTTCCCACCTAGGGCGTTTCTTGTTGAAACATAGTCCAACCCTTCAGTTGTGGTTTGTCGGGTGAGTAATCCGGTCGATTATTTACCGGTGGCGCCCATAAGTGGGAGCGGGTCGTTACACCAGCCAGTAGAAACACTTGAAGCAATCCCTCTAAACCTTGTCAATAGCAATAGACAGGTGCATGTGGGGAGCTAAATAGAGAGTTCGACGTCTGCATAGGAAAGAAGAGGTCGCCAAATGCCTACGATCCTATGTAGACGTATTTGCTTAGACACCGAATGACATGTCTGGGATTAACCTAAAGGTCATATCCCACTGACTGAATGTCCATCTAGAGGCCTGGCCAGTCAAACAGAAGAAAAGACATATCGCCCCAGAAAGGTTGAGACACCTAGAAGAAGTAAACAAACTTCTTGAAAAGAGATTCATTAGGGAGGTCCAATACCCTGAGTGGTTAGCGAATGTCGTGAAGGTGACAAAAGCCAATGGAAAATGGCAAGTATACATGGTTTTTACCAACCTAAACAAGGCCTGTCTGAAAGACTCCTACCCACTCCCCCGAATAGATAGGCTAGTTGATGATACCTCCGGATAAGCTATGCCGAGTTTTCTGGATGCATTCTTGGGCTATTATCAGATCAGTATGTATCTGCCCAATGTTGAAAAGATGACCTTTATCACAAAAAAGGGGATGTAATATTACCAGGTGATGCCTTTTGATTTGAAGAACGCACGGGCCACGTATTAGAGAATAGTTAACAGAGTATTCAAAGATTTGCTAGGGGAGGTGATGGAGGCACATGTGGATGACATGATACTGAAGAGTAAGAAAGGAAAGTCACACGCAAAACAACTAGAGAAAGTTTTAGCAGTGTTCCGAGAGAATAATATGCGCTTGAATCCTACCAAGTGTGCCTTTGGGGTGAAGTCAAGAAAATTCTTAGGTTACATGATTACTCACAGAGGGGATAGAGGCCAATCTAGAAAAGATGCAAGCAATAATTGACATGCAATCCCCTTCATAAATATAGAAGGTTCAAAGGTTAACGGGTCGATTGATAGCTCTGAATAGGTTCCTCTTGAAATACACCGAGTGCAACCTCCCTTTCTTTAAAGCCTTAAAAGGGGGTATGGATTTCCAATGGACTGCCGAATGCAAAAAGGCTTTTCAAGAATTGAAGGAGTACCTCAAGGGGATTCCCTTATTAACTCAATCAAAAATTGGAGAAAGGCTATGCCTATATTTAAGGGTCAGTCATCAAGTTGTCAGCGTTCTTGTAAGAAAGATCGAATAGGTCAACAACCCAGTTTATTTTGTGATCAAGGTATTGCAGGGAGCATAATCACGATACCCCTATGCTGAAATGGTAGCTCTGGCATTGATAAAAGTAGCGAGGAAATTGAGACCCTACTTCTAGGCCCACGCAATGATAGTGTTAACAGATCAACCATTAAGACAAATTCTACATAAGCTTGAGTGTTCTGTAAGACTAACCAAGTGGGCTATTGAACTCAATGAGTATGGTCTCAGCTTCAAGCCCAAAAAGGCAATAAAGGGGCAGGCGTTGGTAGACTTCATAGTGGAATGCACTCGCTCGCTAACAGCACAAGAGGTTCACAAGAAAGAATGGATCTTATTTGTAGACGGGGCAGTTCAATGCCAAAGGGAGTGGAGCAGGAGTGGTATTAATCTCCCTGGAGAAAGAAGTGTTGGAATACTCCCTATGTTTAACTTTTCCTAGTTCCAATAATAGTGTTGAATATGAAGCGCTACTAGCGGGGATGAAGCTAGCTAAAAGATTGGAGGTCGCTAATCTAACAGCTCACAGTGACTCATAGTTAGTTATGCAATAGTTTTAAGGGACTTACGAAGTGAGGGAGCTAGCATTGTCTCGTTATCTACAAAAGGTAAGGGAATTGGCACACAAATTTAGATGCTTTAAGCTAATTCAAATCAATAGATCCCTCAACTAACATGTGGACACACTATCCAAGGTAGCCACCGCTCGTGACACTCCCAAACGATTGATTCATATGGAGGTCTTACAGCGGCCAAGTATAGATGAAAAAGAGGGAGAGGTGCATTGCATTGATGTGGCCAATGACTGGAGGACGCTAATACTGAGATACTTGCTTAATCTGGAACTCCTAGCAACACCTTCCGAGGCCAAGAAGCTGAAGACCAGTGCGACCTTCTTTATAGTTATTGGTAGAGAGCTGAAGACTAGTGCGACATGCTAATATTGAGATTTTATAGGACCAGATACATTTGGAAATCTTAAGGATTCTAGGACTTTTGGAATTTGAAATCAATGATTGCAGAGTTGAGGTAAGCCTAGTTTATGGAATTTTTATATCAATCTTGAGGATATTTGGATAATGATGACTTAGGATTAATGGTAGTAGTGACAAAAGAAATCAGATATTACGTGAGAGGAATGTGACGATTTCAGTTAGATTTTGGTTGATATTTAAGGATGAATGATGAATGAAAATTGGAAGACGAGTGGAATTAGTCAAGAATTTTTAAGGACATCTTGATGAAATAATTAGGGAATGATGGGGGTCAGTTGGTAGAAAATTTTGAAAATATAGATATAGATCATATTGGGATAATTGTGACCGTTGGTAAAGAGCTACAACGAGAAATTTTGCGAAGGGCACGACATGTCTTGTGAGTATAGATCATGCAAAATGGAAAGATTGTCGAAGATTAGAGATAATGTGCAATTGAGGCATCTAGGTCATTTCAAATTGAGAGTTATTGTCAATATTAGTGATTTGATTGTGAAGAGCCAAAATTTTGAGGACGAGATTTCTTTAAAAGGGGGAGAATGTAAGACCCCGTTTCAGCATAAGGATGCCATGTCATTTAAGTAAGATTAAAATATTAAAAAGTGGGTTTGATAGTGAAATAAGTTGCTGAGTTAACTGAAGGGAGTGCTCTGGAGCTTAGATATCAAAGGAAAATAATATAGTATTAATAAGCAATTCAAGAAGTGATTTTTAGCATCAAAAGAAATTGAATTGTTAAGGGACTTCCGAAATGTCAACGGAACCCTTGAGAGACCTTGATTTTGTGAATAGAACAACCTTTGAGCGATTTAAGGTTGAAACATGAGAGTTGTGGTTGAAATGAAAATTTGGGCTTAAGTGTAATTTCTTAAAATTGCCCAAGGGAGGTCAAAATGATGATTTTTCAGAATCTTTGAGGATGAAATGAGGATTTTAGAACTTGAGGGTCTCATTGGAAATAATAGAAAGATTAGGGGTTGATGAGAAGGGGCAAAGTGTAAAAAGTCAAAATTTGGAGAGGCAAAAGTGTAATTTCACAAAGGTTGAAGCTGCCATGGTCGACAGCCCCTTCTGGTTGCCGATTGAGGCTTTCGACCATTGGGATCTCAAGAGCTTGGGTCGGGGAAGCTCAAGGACCCAAGATGGACCGTTAGCGAGCTCAAGGGTGGCCAGATTTCAAGGTTTTTGGCCACAGTGTGGTCGGCCATGCCAAACCTGTAATCGACCATTCGAGTCCAATTGTCCAGGTTTAATTCGGCTATAAATATAAGGTATAATGGCCGACGATTTTTGCATTTTGGAGCTTCAAATCAAGGGTTCAATCGAACGAATTGGAGCTTCGAACCATAGGGCTTTTGAAAGATTTCTTATAGAAAAATAGCGGAATAGAAATCCTACTTTGAAAACTCCAAGATAGACAACTCTACCTTTTAAATGCTAGGATCGGTTTGATGTAAAAGCACAACTCTACACCAAGGGTAATTTGATTACCAACTTAAAGAAGTAGCAACCAAAATACTTTCACAACCCAATATGCCTTCTTTGCTAGTCTCTTATTCTTCTCACTAGATAAATACTTGTAAACTCCTTCAATCCTCAATACACTCTCAAAAGATCATCATTTGGATGAAACGGGTGGTGCTCTATTTATATTTGAGTGCCACCCCTTCCCAAAGGACTTGTCTTTGGAGAAAGGGTGCATGGAACCTTCCAAGTAACCACCCATAACCAACTTGGTGTGAAAGGATGTGTGGTTACCTTGGTGTAACCACCTATAACCAACTTGGTGTAACCACCCATAATGGTAGCCTTTCATCCATAAGGAAGAGAGAGAGGTTTATGTGTTGACATGTGTTAGCATGTGGTTAAGTCACATGTCAATTGGCTAGTAGTCCATGTAAGCAGCCATGTCATCACCTGATGACATGTCACTACAACCTCACTTGATGACACATCACTCAGCTAGTGTCACTCTCCCGAGCTGGGTCCAACTCCCGAGCTGGGTCCAACTACCCTGAGTTGACTTGAGCTAGAGTGAGCTAGGTGAGCTGGAGTTGAGCTAGAGTGAGTTAGCTTAAGCTACTGTGAGTTATTCACAACTCACGTTGAGCTCTCTCTAGCTATCTCATGATCCATATGATCAAGTTTAGCTTGTACGTACACAAGTATTTGCTCAAATTCCAACAGCTTTTGTTTCCCATAAGCTAAGGAAGGAGTCTGGAGCATTTTGTACGTTTTGGTGTCAGTTTGAGTGGGTTTTGAGGCTGGCTAGAGTTGGGAGGCGGTGGTCTCGGCTGAGACTTTGGCCTGCAAATCGAAGGCCTTCCGGCCATCCTTTCAAGCAGGAAGAAGGGCTATCTAGATCGATTAGATGAGGGGATCATCGTGGTGGAGGAACCCTACTTTGCCGATGTGCAGTCGCCAGAGAATAAGGTCGGAGCATGGCCTTCACGCGTGTGTAGTTACGCTAGGGTGCATGGGAGTGCGTGCAAGTGAGGTATTTTCCCATTTTTTTTCTAAAATGCTTAAAATAATATTTTGGGATTATTTGTGTAAAAAGATATGAGAAAATAGTTGTGTAGATATTTATTTTGGAAGATTAGTGAGGAAAAATGGGAGAAAAATAGAGAAAATGAGAGAAAATTAAGGAAAAATAGATTGTTGATGGATGATATGATGGATAGGATACTTTGAGACTTGAGGTGAAGTGACTTGTGCAAAGTTTGAGGTTGGCACGCTAATCAAGGCATTCTGAAATTTGTCGAAGGTGAGAGTTCTTGACCGAAAACTTGATTTCTTGTGAGTGGCTCTACCTAAAAAACTAGTTTTGTTGCATGTGAATGGTTTACTGTGAGTGTTCTAAACCCAAAAACCTTGTTTTATGTGGGTTCTTACCCTAAACTTGATTTGATTACTCGCAAAGGTTTTATTGCATGAGAACGGTTTTTAACCTGTGATGGTTGTTTTCATGAGGGCGGTTCATCCCTAAATGTTTTATGCATGTGCATTGAATTTTGTGCAATAAATTATGTACATGAAATGATGTTTAAATTATGCATGGTTGGTGATATTGGCATTGGCATGTTTGTGTGATATCCATGTGGGATGTGAGTTATCAACCTGTGTGAGGTACTTGAGTGATAGCACTAGGGAAGTGTGCCAAGGGAAAATGCCCATTGTGACGAGGGCTAAGACCGGACTTCACCCTTGCAAGTCGACAAGTGGCGGGGCTAAGAGTGGACACCACCCCGGACCGGCTCAAAGTGGCGAGGCTGTGAGTGGACACCACCCCGGGACCATTGAACGGTAGCATTGTTTCCAAGGTGGACGTGGATCCTAGGGATAGTGTTGATCATCTTATGGCCAGGGTTGTGTTGAGATTCAGATGCTTTTGGGTGTGAGCCTAATGCCTAGACATGATATGGGGGTGATACTCGGGTTCATGTGTTGAGTGTTGAGTGTTGAGGTTATCCCTCTTAAGTAGGATTGCATTGTGCTAATGTGTCGATATGGTTGTGTTGCCTTTAGAGAGATTGCATTTTCACCAGTTAGGGTTAAGTGTTGTGTGGGATTCTCTTGGGCTGGGATTTGTCATGATGTTTCAGTTGTTTCATGTCTTGCATATATTTATGAAAATGTTTTTAAACTCTCACTTAGATGATTCAGCATCTAATTTGGATTATGTCCCTGGAATATTCAAACGTTCCAAGTGAAAGCAGTGACGCTAAAGGAAATGGGGTTCTCGAGATGTAACAGTTGGCTTCATTGGTAATTGTTAGCATATATTTTGTTTATACTCGAGGTGTTAGTAGTTGTTGTTGAGAGATGAGACTCGATGTATTTCGTTTTGAAATGTCTTGTCGAACAATTTCTATGCTATGAATAAAGTGAATTCGGTTATGTATATTGGATGTTTCGATTTTGTTTCCGTTGATGTGATGTTATGACTAGTCTTAGCCTATTTTCTAGGAATTTTTCCCATATATATATATTTTTAAGGATTTTCTGGTATATATATATTATATATATATTTATATACATATATATTATTATTATATATATATATTTTTTTTTCTCCTTCCTTCTCATTCTTCTCCCGAATTCCCTTCTTCTTCCTTCTTCCTTCTTCTTTCCTCTTCTGCAACGCACAATTAGGGCAACAGCCACCGTGCACCGCCTCCATCGGCCGTCTCCACCATAGCCATCGCAGCACCTGCGTAACCAGCAACCGCAAGCCACCGCGTGACTTCCTCATGCCCTAGCCGCCGATCACCATCTTCTTCTTCCTCTTCCTTTTCTCTGCAACTCACAAATCGGCCAATCAGCAACCGACCGCGAGCCTCGCCACCACCTCCGACGGCCACCATCGCCGGCTCGGCAACCACCCCAGCGTTGCATCGCCATCGGCCGCAAGCCATCGCTTGGCTTCCTCACGCCTAGTCACTGATCACCAGCTCCTCCCAGCCATCACTGCCGGCACAATCGGCCGACACCTTGGCCAGATCTGGTCACGCAGTCACCGTTGCTTACTCCCTCGCACAGCCGTTAGCCCTCGCTCGACTTCCTTCAGCCGCCACAGCGACCCTCGTCGCCTCTGCAACTGCTGCCATATCGGGGTCGATTCGACCCAATCGGTCTGACCCGACCCGACTCGGCACGACCCGAACCGATCTAACTCGGCCCAACCCGACCAAATCCGACTCAGCCTGACCCGACCCGATCCAACTCGGCCTGACCCGACCCGATCCAACTCGGCCCGACCCGACCGTACTTGATCCGCTTCAGGTTTGACATCTGACCCCTATCTAATTTAACTTATCAGATTAGATCTAACCCATATCTGATTTGATCCATTCAATTAGATCTAACACATATCTGATTTGCTTAGATCTAACCAAATCCATATCTATCATGCCAAGGCACAACACAATGAACCCCCGGTCTCGATGTGGTGCCTGTGTAGTCTTAAACAGAGGATGTCATCCACAGTGCATTTTTGCTCCTTATTTTCGTTGTGAGAGTGGTACTGCTCATTTTGCTACCGTTCGTGAAGTTTATACTATCAGAAATGTCGTCAACCTCTTGACTCCGCTTTCGGTAAATGACCGATTTTGGGCTTCCGATACACTTCTCTTTGAAGCTCAAGCCCGGCTTCAGGATCCTGTTTATGGGTGTGTATCTCACATTCTTGCTCTTCAGCAACAGGTTAGTGAGCTGCAAGCCTATCGAGCTTATTTGCAAGATTCACTATTCGCATATTATTCTTCGCATCCCCAACTTGTTCCTCCATTTGATCCAAATTTCAACTGGAGCTCTAGTCCTCCCACCATCCCAGAGGCTACTCTACCTCACCCTGGCGAAACGAGCAGCAGCCAGATGCCGCTCTTGGATGACCTTGATGAGCTAGGTCCAATCATCTTTGGCCACCGCCGACGTCCTTGAGCATTGGCACATTATCTGTTTTTATGGTTTGCCCCCCTCTTTTTTTTTTTTTTTTTTTACTGTACGGCTTAATCTCTTGTATTATATTTGAACATATGGAATGAATGTTATGTTTTGAGTACTTTCACATTTCATTCCCTTGTCCTTCCCTCGATAGCATATCAATTACAAACAAATTATATCAATCTCTTGCAATTTTTAATAATTAATCACATCGAGGTAAATGATATTGAATCTTAATTGTCATCTCATTCGAAGATTGAAAATTTACATCCTAAGTCAGGCTACACAAACTTCTGAACCGCCGCGCCATGCTAGTGGCACTACCATGACACTACAATTCCCACGAAAATTAGGCTTAGTCCAGACATAACCTATAGTTCACTCTAGGTCTTCGGCATTTAATCGTCTCTACAACAGACTGGTTATTCCATATAGAGGGTCACGGTCCCTCAACATGAGCTAACCTAGTAGCCACCTCCCACCTGCATTCAGTGGTCCCTAGCATTAAACCCGTCACTGATAGGCATCACCTGTAGTATTATTCCATGCTAGAGCCATTCCTCATTCCGTGGGTTTCACTCTCTATGGACATCTTGAGACAATACATGGTCTCAATATTCGGCGAACCACTTCATCACCTCTCCACTGCTATAAAGGACTTAACCCCTCATTTTCAAACACAATCAAATTATCTTTTGAAAGTTATCTTAGCTTAACTTCATTCAAACCACTAAACACACCCTTAACTCTACTTGTCATTCCTATGTGTACAAAGACTCCTCTCATCCCAACTTTTGCTCTTATAACCTACCAATAATCCCCCGTCCAGTGTCCCCGGTCCAGTACCCCCAGCCTGTGGCTAATACACGGTAACTGGTCCAGTACCCCCAGCCTTAGGCTAGTACACGGTCCCAACACACGGCCCGAGTTGCTCTGATACCAAAACTGTAGTGGCCCACTACCGGATAGTCCCGCTAGCATAGGATATCCGAAAGGAGGTCATCACAAGTGTGATATAGAACAATAACATACAACACCATAATACTATCCTTAGATAAACTCAGCGGAAGCTAACATAAAGGTTTACAACATCTTAGACCATAGTCTAAACAAAATGAAATACAAGGGCACTAACAAATTTTACAACATAAAATTTCCTCACACTTGCCCTCATCACAAATGCTAACATAGACCATCTAATTTGGAAGGTCTCTGTACACTTCTAACCCTGGGCTTTAGCCCCACTGGGCTCGCCCTCAACCACTTCTCTACTTGTACCTGGAATGACATGAGAGTAAACAAGGTGAGCCACAAGGCTCAGCAAGTGTATTTATAAAGCATGGAGATATAGAATCAAAGGCAGGGATAATCAAGATAGAATAAACAACTCTATGAGGAGATATTAGTATAACGCGACTCATAAGTTCTCGGTTTACATTAATTTCCCATGCCGTGATTATTACATATATTATGCACTCGTTCCCATGCTCATGCATATGCACCAATAGTAGGGAATTTTTTTGCATAATTCTCAAGGCTCTCACGGCCTATATATATATATATATCCATTCATGAATATATATGCATCATGAAAATACATCAACAAATGATAACAATTTGAGCCACGCCTTCTGGGTTGATGGCCACCTCACCCGCGTCAAGCGCTCATAGGATATCCTTTCTCATCCACGGACTTAGCCGTCGCGCAAAATAATAGGTGCGCAAATCAGTATAATCATGCATCACATATGCATATCCCCATTTCATGTCAATCCTCAATGATTAAGAAAAATCTCAAATCATGCTTAACATGCACAATTACATAAATTAAAGTGTGCACTATCTTATGATCACAGGGTAAATTTTAATACATTTATTGACTCATACTTATAGAAATGCCCAAACCAATATTTACGGTATATTTTTACCCCAATAATAATCGCAAGGAATCAAAATTTATACATGCAAGAAACACTAAATCTTGCATGACACTAGACCCTAATGAATAAATGTCATTCCTTAAGAAATGTAGGGTGACACAAAACCCTATTTAGATTTTTGCAATGTTCAACAAGAAAACGAATTAATATTGCAAGATTTATCGAAATAAGGAAAATAAAACCCTTTTATCCAACAATGAGGGTTATCAAGAATAATTCAAAAAAACAATGGAAGAACTATACAAAAATCATAATTTTAAACGTAGGAAGGATAGACTACATAGGAAGAGTTGAATAACAACATATTTCAGAAATTTCCAGATTTCAAGCATATTTTCAAAAATCCAACCTGGGCTCAATATTTTGTCAAATACCACAAACGATATACCAAATCAAAGCCTAATGAGTCTAGTTTCTGGAACATCAACTGGATTTGAAATCGGAAATAACCACAAGGAGATATTCCACAAAAACCGAAACAAGGCAGAATTTGTAACAGTAATTTACAGAATTCTACATAGAATTCAACAAGGTTGTTATGGGTACAAATCATAACCAAAAATTTCAAATCTTATACCGAATCGAAGCCCATGAAGTATATTTTATAGAAAAAATAAATGGATCACAATTTGGATATAACCACAGAGCATTATACCCCAAAAACCGAAGCAAGAACAGATTATTCAAAAACAGAGCAGAAAATTTCCAGATTCTGGGCAAGAATTTACAAGGATACTGTAGGCTCAAAACATAGCCAAAAATTCTAAA
The DNA here is from genome assembly GCF_014633365.1 of Diospyros lotus. NCBI lineage: Eukaryota > Viridiplantae > Streptophyta > Magnoliopsida > Ericales > Ebenaceae > Diospyros > Diospyros lotus. Next base: position 30,025,747 of record NC_068346.1, on the reverse strand, counting down.
AAATTTACCAAATGAAGATTATCAAGTCTAGTTTATATAGGAATAAACAGATCTTGAATCGGATATAACCACAGAGAGTTATACCCTAAAGAGTACAACAAGGTCAGTTTACTCGAAAGCAGTAAAATTTCCAGATCTTAGCAGGGATTTACAAGGCTATAACATGATCAAATCTTAGTCAAAAAAATCGATTCTTGTGTCTAAAATTGAGCTTAAGATGTCTAGTTTACAACCCAACAAACGGATCTCAATTTGGATATAAACACAAGGAGTTATAGACCAAAGAACATAACATGGTCAGTGAATCCGAGAATAAGAATTTAAGAGCAACAACTTAAAAATGAAGGAAACAAGCCTTCTAAGATGGAAACAAGGTTCAAGAACTTGTATTAAAAGATAAAAAAGAGAAGAAAAACTTACACAATCATAAGGAGAAGAAGAAGAAGAAGAAGATCTTGAATTTGAAACAAGAAGGAAGGGAACTTGCCTTAGATGGTTGCAATCCAAAGAGATGAAGACACCCCTTGAAATTGAAAATTCCATAGTCTCCACTTAAAGCTTCAATGAAGAAGAACAATGGAGGAAGAAGAGACAATCGGGAGAGGGAGAAGAAGAAGGGAACAAGAAAGTAAGAAGAAAGAAAAAGAGGGAAAAAAATGTGGGAGACTTGTCTCCCAACTCCTTTCAATCCATCTCTCTTTTAATTTTCTCTAATTTACCCTTCATACTAACACACACAATTCACATATCTCTTACCCATTTTGGTCATTTTACCATTTTCTTAATCTTTTTTTCTTTTTAATTAAGATACCATTCTCTATGCCCATGGCCCAAGCCCAAGTCAAAATATATAGCCCAAGCTCAAGTCAAAATATATGGCCCAATCCAATTAAGGCCCAATGGACTTTTCTTGAGATTTGGGTTCAACCCAATTCATTTACACTTAAGATTTAATTATTTATCAATGGTCTAATTCAAATAAGGCCCAAACCCATTTAGCCCACAACTTTGAGACTTTTTCACACCAAATATTATTTTCATTAATTTACCCCCATTACCAACTCATATAATATTTTTAACAATTAATTAATAAAGGCAACAACTCTAATGTGCAAACTAAAATACCCATAACACCTAGACCCACTAACGGGTCGTTACACAGCCATACTGGTAAGACATTTTCATTACGTTAAATCTATCGGGTTATAAGAGATAAAACTTTATTTATCTGATTCAAAGTTGTAAGGTTTGAGTTGAGCCTAAAACTCATTGTGGAAAGGTTTGAGTTGAGCTTAAAACTCACATGTTGTAAGGTTTGAGTTTATCCCGAAGAAACTCATTTAATGAAGGTTTGAGTTAAGCCATAAAAACTCACTATGTAAGGTTTTAGAGTGAACCGTGGTAAATGTAACACCCTAGTTCTCTGGAGCAATATGTAACGTAAGATTCTGGGGATATAATTTTTTTTTCCAAACAAACAATAGAAACCCAACACAAACACCGTTCCCCGAAGATCCCATTACACCTTCTTAGTATATCAATTATGAACTATCAATAAACTAAGACAAGTTCATCAACTCAAATGCGGAAGCTAGATCGAAACCTTAACAGGTCATAACCGAAACCACTTTATTCATATAATAAAGTCAACCCAACATTTTACATGATGTTCTCAAAATAAACAACAAAACTGAAATGACATAACATAAAACATCCTCTAATTGCTGTCACTCCTCGGCAATTCCTTTTCCCTTCGCACCGCTGCCTTCACCTAGAACGTTTGAATATTCTAGGGACACAGTCCAAATTAGATGATGAATCATCTAAGTGAGAGTTCAAAACACATTTTCATGAATGAATGCAAGATATGAAATAAACCAATACACCCGGTAAGCCCTAGCCCAAGAGAATCCCAAGCGCTCAACCCTACCACGAGAAAAGAGCAATCTCTTTAAAAGCTATGCCACCATACCGACTCGACGACCCAACGACGCGACGCGGCTCTAGCTTAAGAGGGGCAAGCCAACGCATCTCTCCAAATTATGCTTCCACTCTAAGCATCCGGGAACCACCATACAATCTCAACTCTAAAATTTCACATGGACCACCTAGTCTTCCTAGTGCAACTTCCCTGGCCAAACGACCTGGCATGAAAACCAAGGCACCTATCCTAACATGCACACCAGTATCAGATACCCCTATTATTCTGTCTCGCCCTTGGAGAATTACGGCTACACAATCCAGACAACATCCTAGGCTGACATCCCACATGAACAAAATAGTATGGACCACCTAGTCATCTTAGTGCAACTTCACTGACCAAACAGTCTGGCACGAAAACTAAGGCAGCTATCTTGACATGCACACCAGCATCAGATACCCCTATTATTCTGTCACGCCCTTGGAGAATTATGGTTACACTATCCAGACAACATCTTAGGCTGACATTCCATACGAACTCACAAAACGTAAGACAATGCCACATTTCACAATTCAATGCATCATATAAACAACATTTTATAGAATGTAATGCACAAGTTCAAAATGTTTAGGGACGAACCTCCCTCGTAAAACCAACCATTACCGGTTAAACCGTTTGCATGCATAAAACCATTTTGCATGAAATCTCCACATGTTCAGATAGAACAAGCACAATAAATCAAGTTTTCCAGTCAGAACACTCACAAGTCAAAACCAACTTTTGGGATAGAACCACTCACAAGTCAAAATAAAGTTTTGGGGGCGATCACTCACCTCGATGTATTCGAATCGCTTCGATCCTTGTGCACACCCTCGATTTGCGTGCCAAAACACAAACACTTGAATTTATTCTCAACCTCAAGCCAAGATACACCATAAACACCATATTTAATTAAGGAAGCATCAAAATCCATTTTCCTCAATTTTTTCATAATTTCCTCTATTTTCTCCCTTTTTCACCTCGATAATTCCAAAATAATTATTTCCTCAAACATTTTTCCAAATAATTCAATATGATAAATCCTAAAATAATTCAAGGAAAATACTGAAAAATGAAATACCGAATTTGCCCTTGTCACGCGCCCTCACGTGCCTGGGGCGTGGGTACAAGTGATGTGTGGCACGTGCAGCTCACGCGCCACTGTCTTCTCCAAATATCTGGCCCTAATGACCATGAAAAGGGTACCCCTTTGAAGCCTTTCTTGAATCGATCCTATTGGCATAACTTTTAGGCCGAAAGGCCACTGGAAAATGCCTCGAACGGTGAGTTGTAGGTCGGCAGTGGCGGACCGCCTTCAACTCTCAGTTGAGCTTCAAATGGCCTTCAAACGCACTCCAAAACACTTCAAAATGCTCCCAATCTCTTCTCCTTGATGCAAGGATCAAAAGTCCCTTATCAAAGCTCCCAAAAACATGATCGAAACTTCATGGTTTCGAGTTAAAATGAATGCATATGAGGTCAAAACGATTAACCAGACCTAAGTGTAATTTTTCAATTTTACCCAAAGGAGGTCAAAACTATAGATTTTTGAGAATTTCGAGAATGAAATGAATAGTACTAAACTTGTAGGCTTTTGTGGTATTGTTGGAAGGATCAGTGGCCTCAAGGAAAGGGGTAAACCGACATTGGAAATTAGTTAGGGGCCAAAGTGTAATAAATGAAAAGTCTAGTGTGAACACAAAAGTAGGTCGTCGCTTTTCTTGGCATGTGGCCACCGTTTCTGACGATGGGACAGTCAAGGGGGAGCTAGGGGAGGTGGTACATGGAGATGGGAAAGTTGGAGGCTAAGCCTTGGCCGTTGATTGGCCGTGAGGTGACCGGTTTTTTGCTATAAAAGGGGGTCGAAACTTCAAGGTTTTTGGCATCAAATTGGTCAATTTTGGGAGTCAATTGAAGGTAAGGGATAGAGGTCTTTTGGTCTTGAGGCATCAAGGATTGTTTTTGGAGCATTTGAGGGTGTTTGGTGTGCGTTTGGTGGCCATTCGAAGCTCAATCAGAAACGAAAGGCGAACAGCCTAGGGCTGCCTGCAACTGCCAATTTGGAGGCCTTACGGTGTCATTTCAGCCGAAAACTGGTGCCAATAGAATCGACTCTTTAAGGTCTTCAAGGGGGTACCCTCAAATCAGCCATCAAAGCCGTTAACGGCGACTGAAAAATTGAGGAAGAAGGTGGCGCCTGAGCTACACGTGCCACACTCCACGTGCAGCCATGCGCAAGGCATGTGAGGGCGCGTGCCACAAGGGTATTTTTAGAATTTTGTTTGTATATTTTCCTTAAATTATTTTAGGATTTATCATGTGGAAAAAATTAGGAAAAACTTTGAGGAGATAATTATTTTTGAATTATCGAGGTGAAAATTGGGAGAAAAATAGAGAAAATTATGAAGAAATTGAGGAAAATAGATTTTGATGCTTCTTCAATTAAATATGGTGTCTAGGGAGTGTCGTGGCTCAAGGTTGAGTATAAGTTTGGGTGTTTGTGATTTGGCATGCAAATCGAGAGAGTGCACGAGGATCGAGGTATTCCAAATATATTCGATGTGAGTGTTCTACCTGGAAACTTGGTTTTAACTTGTGAGTAGTTTACCCCAAAATTTTTTACTATGGGTGTTTCTACCCTAAAACTTGGTATTTAAGTTACCTAAATAATGTGTTGTGGTTTTATGCAAAACGGTTTTATTGCATGCAAACGGTAACCGATGACGGTTGGTTTACGAGAGAGGTTCATCCCTAAATGTTTTGAACTTATGCATTACATTTTATAAAATGTTATTTATATGATGCATTGGATTGTGAAATGTGGAATTTGATATTTTACTCTTGGATAATAAAATAGTGGTTTTGATAATGACTATATGAAAATCAATCTCTAAATCTTTATGAGTAAATATTTATGGATAAGTTTGTTTTAATCAATTTCTATGAATGTGAAAAACAATCTTTAAATCTCCTTGAAGCAAAGTTATGAAAATTTATATAGGAGATATGTTGAGTATGGTTGAGTGTGGTTTGTTTCAAAATATAGTTTTGATAATCTCAACTTGCTTTCAAAAGAATCAAAATGAGGATTTATTAAGTTTTCAATGTTTTCAAATGGATAGTCGACTATGTGATTTAATGTTGTTGACTATGCCTGAAAATAGTTGACTATGTTATAAGGATAGTTAACTATGCATAAGGATAGTCGACTATGCTGATTTGATCTGTCGATTATTTAAGGCTTCTGTCGACTATTTTTACATCTGTCGACTATCATGTAAGGATAGTCGACTATGGCTTTTCATCTGTCGACTATTTTTGTTCATAAAATTCAAAATTCTCTTCATATTTTTACATATGTCGACTATGTCTTTGTGTCTGTCGACTATGTGAAATTTGTGTTAGAAGATAGTCGACTATGCTTTTTTGTCTGTCGACTATATCTTGTTTGCTTGCAAAAATAGTCAACTATGCATTTTCTTCTGTCGACTATATCTTTTGTAGAAAGCTTCCAACGGCTAGTTTTTCAATCTCTAACGGTCACAAACGGCTACATTTCTCTTCAATATTTTGGGAAGCCTATAAATACAACTCAAGGATGATCAAGAGAAGGCTAATGGATGGAAAGGAAATGAGTTGAGCTTACATCGTATACACATTTGTATTTATATTATCTGTGCTTTAATTTTCTCTCTTCAAGGCTTTGATTTTAACTTGTATTATTTCATTCAAGCCTTGTATCATTTTTGAGAGACATTGTAACTAAGAGATTCATCTCTTAGATTCTTTCCAATTGAACACTTATTGTATTTCCTAACTTGTGTAGCTAGAAGGCCTACTTGGTTTAAGTAGGAGGTTGTATTTCCTAGCTTATGTGTAACACCCCGTCTCGCCAGGCGTGTCACTATAAGGGTATCCCCGGGATTTCTTTTTTTTTTTTTCCTCCAAGCTCACACGCGTGGTGTGTCAAGAACAATCTTCACATGCAGATACAAACTCCGAGAAGCCCAGCCTTGCCCGTTTAACTACCAAGATCAATAATCTTAAACTAAACGAGACATTGTACAACGCAGCGGATACATTAATATCAAAAACCGTAGTTCTTACATGGTACTTCCTTAACGTAATACAGATCAGATGACAACAATGCTACTATACAGTTGTTCATTTACAACCTGAAATACATACTAAGAACGTCACAATGACTATTAAACTAAGCACCATTGGCCTTCAACCGGCCACGTCCTTGCCCTTGCAGCAGTCCTTGGCTGGAACATTAAACGTTGCAGGGGCATAGCCCAGATTAGATGATAAAACATCTAAGTGACGGTATGAAACAGTTATACAATGCATGAAAGACATACAAGCATGGCATACTATACGACAACATGCAAGACACGTCTAACTCGAGATATCACCTTGACATACTTAATCCCTCGAATGCCCCACTGTGGCACACGTTCACCTGGTCCAATGTTAATCCCTCGAGTGCACCGTTGTGACACCCGTTCACCTGGTTTAACATTATTCCCTCGAGTGCCCCAGTGTGACACTCGTTCACCTGGATTAACATTATCCCAATCTCAAGTAGACCCCATCCCACCCCATACGAACCCAACGATGCAATTAAACTTGACCCCAAATGATATGAAAATTTACACGCCATGCACCAACATTTTAAAATAAAACAGTTAATGCAATGTAGCAAATATCGACACAATGATCATAAGTAAAAGCCTTGTAAAACAATCTATGTCTAGGAGGGTATAACCGCTCACTAGAACCCACCACAAGCACCTAAAAACACTTCCAAGACAAGGAAAAGCTGGAATCAAACCACTCACCTAGAATGTATTCAGATCGCCTCAACCCTCGTGCAACGCCTCGGTTTGCCTACCAAATCCCAAATGCTTGAACATATACTCAACTTCGAGCCACAACACTTCCTAAACACCATATTTAATTAAGAAAACATTAAAATCCATTTTCCTTAATTTTCCATAATTTTCTCTATTTTCTCCCAATTTTCTCCTCGTTAATTCTAAAATAATTATTTCTTCAACTATTTTTTGAAATATTTCAACACAATAATTCCTAGCATAATTAAAGAAAAATATTGGAATTAAAATTACCAAGATAGCCCTTCACACACGCTCTCACGCGCCCTGCGCGTGGAGGCTGGCGCGTGCAGCCACGTGCGTCATCTTCTTCCTCAAGACCGGCCAGCGACGACCCCTCCGATTACCGATCTGAGCACACCTCCTTCAAGCCCTCGATGATTCGATCCCATTGGCACCATTTTTAGGCCGAAAGCTAGCAGGAAAAAGCCCGAAAATGGCAGTTACAGGCTGCTCACGGCGGTCCGCCACCAACCCTCGGCCGAGCTTCAATCGGCCTCTACACTTGACGAAAATGCTTCTAAAGCCTCCCAAAATCTTCCTTGATGCCTCGCGACCAAAAGCCCCTTATTCACTCTCCCGAAACCATTCAAAAACTTAATCGATTTGAAGCCCAAAAATCAAAACCCACGGCCTCCTTTTATACTCGAAATCCGGCCAAAATCCGGCCAATCACCGGCCACAACTTGGCCTACAAGCAACCCACCACCGTATACGACCTCCCTCGAACCTCCCTCGGTCGTCCAATCTCCAGATTTGGCCTCCATGTGCGTGGATTTGCGGCGGCCACCTCCTTCGCGTTCACACCATCATTTTCCATTTATTACACTTTGGCCCCCTATTTTCTTTAAACGACACTTCTGCCCTTTTCACAACACCCCTGATAAATCCAAATGTACCACTAAGTCCCTCAAGCTTAGCACATCTCGTTTGACCCTCGAAATTCCTGAAAAATTACCGTTTTGACCTCCCTCTGGCAGATTTAGAAAATTGCACTTAAGCCCGACTAGTCGTTTTGACCTTAAATCCATTTGATTTAACCCGAAATTGCTTAAGGGTTGTTTTACATGTTAAATACTAGTCCTTGACACGCTCCGTTGACCTTCTGGATGTTTCCTACGTCGATTCAGTTTTCTCAGCCTGGTCGACAGCTATACCGAAAACTGTTCCTGATCCTACTTCTTTCATCACTAAAAATCATACTTTGAATCACTTGTCGATACTGTACAATTATCTTTAGCTATCTAAGGTCCGGGTTACTCCCTCCGACTTATTTGATCGTCTAAAACTGCATTAATGTGCCATATAGCCTTATTCTTTTGTTAATTCCAGTTATACTCTTCCTTAAAAATCATTTATACTCTTAATAACTTCCCGGGTATTACATTATGTAGCTAGAGGGCCTACTTGTGTAAGTAGGAGGTTTTAGTGAATTGGTTCAAAATCCTTAGTGGGAGCTAAGGTAGCGGATTAGGCTTGATTTAAGCCGAACCACTATAAATTCTTTGTCATTTATCCTTCCTGCTTTTACATTCATTGAGCTTTATATTTTTCATTTCATATGGTTAATGTCTTAAATCTCTAAAACCTCAATTGGGTCAATAAGATTTCAAGTCCTATCAAGATTTTTTAAAATATCCAATTCACTCCTCTCTTGGTGTGTGCCATAGCACCTCCCGTTCTAACAGAATTGTCATGCATTTTGTGTTGTTCATATGGAACGTCAACCTAGAATGTTGTCTGGATAGTGTAGTCATAATTCTCCAAGGATGTGATGGAATAATAGGGATATCTTATGCTGATGTGCATGCTGGGATAGCTGCCTTGGTTTCCATGCCGGGCCGGTCAGGGAAGTTGCACTAGGATGACTAGGTGGTCCATATTGTGTTGTTCATATGGTATATCTAAAATGTTGTCTGGATAGTGTAGCCATAATTCTCTAAGGGCGTGACAGAATAATAGGGGTATCTTGTGCTGGTGTACATGCCGGGATAGCTGCCTTGGTTTCCGTGCTAAACCGTTTGGTCAGAGAAGTTGCACTAGGATGACTAGGTGGACCATATGAGATTTGAGTAGGGACTAGGTAGTGGTTCCTGGATGCTTAGAGTGGGAACGTAATCTCCAACATAAAATGTGGTGAGCTGGGTTCCTGCGTTGATGTGACCCTCCTAGGTTGGGAGTTGGTAATGATTGTGTAACATCCTAGATTTTCAACTCAAATATGATGTAATACCTGAGGTTATTAGATTCTAATACTGAAGGAAATAGGCCCTTTCAAGGGATTATAGAAGTCTTGAGATAAAGGTTTAGTTTTTTAGCTAGTGACAAAATCGTAAATACTGAAGTTCAGGTAAAAGTATAATTTACCTAAAAACCTTGGGGTATCAGCATAATTTATCCATTTTCTAGGGACCAAAAAGTGAAATTAAAAATTGCCTGGGGACCAAGTTGCAAGGGCCTAAGTGCAAATTACCCGAAAAGTTCGGGCTAAAGTGTAGTTCTTGAAACCTATAGCTTGATCATTGGAATAATGAACTGGGCCAACTAAACCATTTGGGAGTAATGATGGCAGATTCCAAACTTATTCCAATATAGTTAAGTCATGATTGCGGATCTCAAATAACAATTAATCCATTATTGGATCTTTTTGAAATTCAAGACTTAGCTTCCAAAAGTCTTCAAACCTTATCCTCAATGACACATGGCAATCAACCATTGGCCGCTTGGAGATAGGATTTGAAGTGTAATGATGAGAAATGTGGAAATGCAATTAACCATGTGGGATGTAGTTGTTAATTAAAGGTGTAATGATGGGAAATGTAGAAAATGTAATTTACCATGTGGGATGTAATGATGGGGAATCTTGAAAATCAAATTAAACATGTGATGGCACATATCTCAATGGACACTTGTCGCAAGGATGTGAAATGGCACAAATCTCTAGGGACACGTGGCACAATCCTACAAAAGCAATGATTTCCTAACTTATCCAAGCGACACATGGCACACCCGGATTAGCCAAGGATGCCTATAAATATTAAGCCTTTAGAAGGGACATTCTCAACATTAAACAAGAGGAAAAAGAATGTGAGTTTGAGAGGAGAAACTTTGTCAAAAAGGGGAGGTGGAAAAACACTTTGCCGAAAAATTTAGACCGCCATCGTAAAAGGAGTGAAACAGCATCAAAACAGCGAGAAAACCATTCCCGAACCCTGTGAACAGTACCCTAATGCATCCAAACCAGCAAGGTGAGTGCTTCTTGCATCCTTATGCTACATAACGAACATTTTGTTTTCACACGGGTAAGGGTGATTACTTGCATAAGCATGACTTTTCTTTATACTGAACATTTTCTCTTTCTTTGTAATGCATCACTTGGTGTGTGTGGCTAGCTAAAGTCAGGATCTCATGTTAAACTGGTGAAAAGTCATGGAGATGTGAGAACATGATAGATCAACGGGGGTGATTGCAACACCTCAACGTCACTACCACATGGGCGATTTCATATCATTTGCATAACTCATTTATATGCACGTTTTCCTTCTTTGATGCACTTACTTAGATGTCAATATCTAACTTGGGTTGATACCCCTGGGACATTTAATGTCCCACGTATATTAGCATGTCAGGTAGCTCATAGAAAAGCAGGAGAAAAGGCTACGATGAGGCTGATGTTTAGTTTAACTCCATGTTGTTCATGTGCTATGGATCTTATGTAACATTTGGATTTATTTGAGACTTGTGCATCGTAATTGTATAAACAGGGGTTATGTAAGGCTTAGATTTACCTTTTATGTTGTTAAGGGTATAAGTTGGGGTTACTATGTACTATGAACATGGTACTGGTTGTTTGTTGGATTTTGGAAGTTTTCAAATGATGCATTGTGAATAGCAGCTAGGATACTCAAGGTTGTACGAAGTGTGTGTGTGGGTGTCCTGCAATTGTACCTTCAATGATGTATTGTCTTTTGGAGTATTGGAGGTCGTTATCATTTGTCATTCTTATAAGGAACTATAGTGGAAACCCCTTTTAATTAGCTTTGATTAAGCTTTCAGGTTCAATCCAACGCTTCCATTGGTAAGGGTTTCCATAACGCCCATGGCGATGTTAGCTTATATTTTGCATCATTATGTATTTGGAAAAGTGAGGCGTTACAGATTGTTCTCGAGATGTTGGAGAGATTGATGTTTTACATTTGATATAATTTTGATGATGAAAAACAATTGTATTTTGATGATAAAATAAAGTTATGAGATTTCAATGTTAAAGAATTTTATGATTCAAAATATTATTTTTCATGTTATCATTTATCGTTTCAGTTTTTATAAAAAGAATAGTCGACTATGTGTTTATGTTCTGTTGACTATGTTTGTGGATAGTCGACTATGTGGTTTAGTGCTGTCGACTATGTCTAAAAATAGTCGACTATGCTGATTTGATCTGTCGACTATTTAAGGCTTCTGTCGACTATTTTTTTTATCTGTCGACTATCAAGTAAGGATAGTCGACTATGGCTTTTCATCTGTCGACTATTTTTGTTCATAAAATTCAAAATTTTCTTCACATTTTTGCAATAGTCGACTGTACATATGTATCTGTCGACTATGGGATTTTTGTGTTAGAAGATAGTTGATTATGGGTTTTTGTCTATCGACTATGTTCTGTTTTATTTGTAAAAATAGTCAACTATGCATTTTCTTCTGTCGACTATATCTTTTACAGAAAGCTTCCAACGGCTAGTTTTTCAACTCTAACGGTCACAAACGGCTACATTTCTCTTCAATCTTTTGGGAAGCCTATAAATACAAGTCATGGATGATCAAAAGAAGACTAATGGATGGAAAGGAAATTATTTGAGCTTACATCGTATACACATTTGTATTTATATTGACTGTGCTTTAATTTTCTCTCTTCAAGGCTTTGATCTTCACTTGTAATTATTCATTTCAAGCCTTGTATCACTTTTTGAGAGATATTGTAACTAAGAGATTCATCTCTTAGATTCTCTCCAATTGTATACTTCTTGTTTTTCCTAGCTTGTGTAGCTAGAGGGCCTACTTATGTAAGTAGGAGGTTTTAGTGAATTGGTTTAAAATCCTTAGTGGGAGCTAAGGTAGTGGATTAGGCTTGGTTTAAGCCGAACCACTATAAATCCTTTGTCTCATTTATTCTTCTCGCTTTACATTTGTCATTTTATATGTTCTATGTTTTAAATCACTAAAACCTCAATTGGGTCAAAAAGTTTTCAAGTTCTATCAAGATTTTTAAAATATCTAATTCACCCCCCCTCTTGGTGTGTGCCATAGCACCTCCCGTTCTAACAATTGGTATCAAAGCCTTGTTCCCACTATTTTTCATTGGTTTAACAACCTAGGGAAAAAGATCTTGTCAAATGGCACATATTTTCGGCTCATCAATAGTTGAGGGTCAAAGTACCACTCGTCCACCTTTCTTTAATGGTACTAACTTTAATTTTTGGAAAACAAAAATGCTCATCTATCTTATGTAGGATACAAGCCTTGTGCAAGTGATTAAGAAAGGGGTTACGTTGGCCAATATGGAAAATATGGAGACTTGGACAGTAAAGGAAAAAAGAGATATGGAGATAAATGCAAGAGCCATGAACACTTTGTTTTGTGCTCTTTGTGTCGAAGAGTTTAACCGAGTCTCAACATGCAAAACGAACAAGGAGATTTGGGACAAATTAGAGGTCACTCATGAAGGCACCAGTCAAGTCAAGGAATCAAAGGTAAATCTACTAATTAATGAGTATGAACTTTTTTCTATGAAATCTTGGGAACCTATTAATGAGATGTTTACTAGGTTTAATAATATTGTCACAAATTTAGAGGCCTTAGGTAAAACATTTACAAATGGAGAAAGAGTTAAAAAAATTCTAAGAAGTTTACCTAGATCGTGGGAATCCAAAGTCACTGCCATAACAGAAGCTAAAGACTTAGATAACTTATCTTTTGATGATTTGGTTGGATCTCTCATGACTCACGAGATCATGTTGAAGAGAGATAATGATGAGATAAATAGAGATAAGAATCTTCTGTTCAAAGTTTCACACTCATCTAGTGATGATGATGATGATGATGATGATGATGAAGATGAAGATGATGATGATGATGATTTGATGATAATTACTAGGAAATTCAAAAAGTTTCTTAGTAGAAAAATGTTGAAAGAATTGGAAAGAAGAAACCTAAGGAAGAAGAAAGATAAGCTTGAGGGGGAGAAATATAGAAATGCAGTTAAATGTTATGGATGTCATAAGTATGGGCATATCATATCCGAGTGTCCATCATTTAAGAGGTATGGAAAGAAGTTCAAGAAGAAAACATATGATTCATCCTCTAGTGGCAAATCTCAAGTGGAGGAAGTGGTCAACCTATGTTTTATGACCAACATAGAAGAGAATCCTTCCCATTCTAGTGATTTAATTTTAAGTTTTACTCTTGATGAATTGCATGATGCATTCAATGATTTGATGAATGAATTTGAAAATATCAGTATGAAAAACAATGTCTTAAAGAAGAAATTAAAAACTTTAGATAAAGAATTAAGCTTATTGAAAGAAGAAAAAGATTTTTGGAATAATGAGAAGAAAATGTTGAAAGCTCAAAATGATGAACTTCAAGAGAAACATAAATATTTAAAATTATCTCTTAAAAAAGCCGACAAAGAGAAAAAGGAATTGAAAAATGCTCTTGAGATTCAAAGAAAAGATTTTCATAAAAGAAGAAAAGGGCAAAGTGGCTTTGTGAAAAGAAAACAAAATTTTGCCTCACATTCTAAAATCACTTGTCATTATTGTGGTCAATGTGCGCATTATGTAAACAAATGCTTTATAAGAAACCATCCTACAAGATATACACAAATATGGGTTCCAAAAGGAATTTTCAATGCTAACTATGGTGACCCCAAAGTGGTTTGGGCACCAAAAGCTTGTGGATGATTTATCTTTGCAGGTTGCTTGTCATTCAAATGAAATTCAAGGAAAAATCTTTATGAATGAATCAAGCATGAAGAAAAGAGGAAGTGAACAAGAAGATCATTCCTCATTCTACCAACCAAGAGTAAGAGAGTTTGCTAAATTTAATCTTGGTGGTATATTTTCTATCCCTAAACTCTTTGTGTTTATAAGTTTTGATAATCTTGAGTTATAAGTGTGGCTTTATGATTTTGTTGAAAACTTATATTGGTTTCTAAACTTAAGGGGGAGAATAAATCTTTTTGATATGTGTTATTAAGGGGGAGTTTGTAAAAATTTATCTTTTCTCACATGTACTCTTACCCCATTGATGTTTTGCCCAATCCCCTCTTAATCTTGTGTTAAAATTCTTTCAAATATATCCTTTTTGATTTATGACAAAAAGGGGGAGACTTTTGGGTATTTCATAAAATGTTTTATCATCATCAAAAAGGGGGAGATTGATGTTTTACATTTGATATAATTTTGATGATGAAAAATAATTGTATTTTGATGATGAAATAAAGTTATGAGATTTCAATGTTAAAGAATTTTATGATTCAAAATATTATTTTTCATGTTATCATTTATTGTTTTAGTTTTTATAAAAAGAATAGTCGACTATGTGTTTATGTTCTGCTGACTATGTTTGTGGATAGTCGACTATGTGGTTTAGTGCTGTCGACTATGTCTAAAAATAGTCGACTATGCTGATTTGATCTGTCAACTATTTAAGGCTTCTGTCGACTATTTTTTTATCTATCGACTATCAAGTAAGGATAGTCGACTATGGCTTTTCATTTGTCGACTATTTTTGTTCATAAAATTCAAAATTTTCTTCACATTTTTGCAATAGTCGACTGTGCATATGTATCTGTCGACTATGGGATTTTTGTGTTAGAAGATAGTCGACTATGCGTTTTTGTCTGTCGACTATGTTCTGTTTTATTTGTAAAAATAGTCAACTATGCATTTTTTTCTGTCGACTATATCTTTTACAGAAAGCTTCCAACAGCTAGTTTTTCAACTCCAACGGTCATAAACAGCTACATTTCTCTTCAATCTTTTGGGAAGCCTATAAATACAAGTCATGGATGATCAAAAGAAGACTAATGGATGGAAAGGAAATTATTTGAGCTTACATCGTATACACATTTGTATTTATATTGACTGTGCTTTAATTTTCTCTCTTCAAGGCTTTGATCTTCACTTGTAATTATTCATTTCAAGCCTTGTATCATTTTTTGAGAGATATTGTAACTAAGAGATTCATCTCTTAGATTCACTCCAATTGTATACTTCTTGTTTTTCCTAGCTTGTGTAGCTAGAGGGCCTACTTGTGTAAGTAGGAGGTTTTAGTGAATTGGTTTAAAATCCTTAGTGGGAGCTAAGGTAGTGGATTAGGCTTGGTTTAAGTCGAACCACTATAAATCCTTTGTCTCATTTATTCTTCTCGCTTTACATTTGTCATTTTATATGTTCTATGTTTTAAATCACTAAAACCTCAATTGGGTCAAAAAGTTTTCAAGTTCTATCAAGATTTTTAAAATATCTAATTCACCCCCCCTCTTGGTGTGTACCATAGCACCTCCCGTTCTAACAGAGATGCATTGACCTTGCCACTCTAAAGCTAGAACCGCGTCGTGTCGGTGTGTTGGAATGGTGGCATAGCTTTTAGAGAGATTGCTCTTTTCTCGTGGTAGGGTTAAGCGCTGTGGGATTCTCTTGGGTTAGGGCTTACCAAGTTGTGTTGGTTTATTTCATATCTTGCATTCATTGATGAAAATGTGTTTTGAAATCTCACTTAGATGATTCATCGTGTAATATGGACTATGTCCTTGAAATATTCAAACGTTCTAAGTGAAGGCAGCGGTGAGAAAGGAAAGGGAATTGCCGATGAGTGACAGCGATTAGTGGATGTTTTATATTATGTTGTTTTAATTATGTTGTTTATTTTGAGGACGTCATGTAAAACATTGGTTTGACTTTATATTATGAATAAAGTGGTTTCGGTTATGACCTGTTAAGGTTTCGATCTAGCTTCCGCATTTGAGATGATGTATCTGTCTTAGTTTATTAATGGTTCATAGTTGATATACTGAGAAGGTGTAACGAGATCTTCGAGGAGCAGTTTTGTGTTGAGTATCCGTTGGAAAGATATATATATCCCTAGAATCTTACGTTACCTAACACCTTGGGAAGGCGGGGTGTTACAAGGGTGCCTGCTCATAAGTAAATTAAGCAAGAGTTAGTGAGCTGGGCAAAGTGCTGACCAAATGAGATTAATTATCAGCGCTCTTTGCAACAGTTTATTTTTGTAACCATTCCTATTTGTTGATCATTGCATCTACCCCCTTTACCGAAAAATGTTTGGAGTTCATCATGAGTCCCCTCGAGCCTTACGTAGGTGTGACAACACAATCAGTTGCGGCGAGAGTTTCTCATAAGCCTTTATCATAAATGCTTCAAAGGCAAAGAACCATTAGGGTGGCCCGTCGCATTATCTTGATCGCTTCACAAGCGCCATCTTCAAAGAGTTCGAGGCAATTTGCTCAAAATTATGGGAATCCTGTAATACCCGGTATTACATGGTATTGAAAAATAAATAATTTTTTGTGATTTTGAAAGGACCTCGGGTGGTCCGAGAAGTCCAAGAGTCAATTTTGAGAAATTAATTAATAAAATTGTTGATCGACTGTAGGGAGTGCCTCAAGACTTGAATGTCCAGGGAAGAGGGCATGAGATTGGTGAGCATTTCGAGGTGATACAAAACATCACAACATATTTACATTTCTAAATGTCCTCATTTCATTTTGTTTAATTTATATTTTACCTTCCATTTATTTTAATATATAAATGTAAATAAGAAAGTAACCCCTATTTGGATTCAATAAAAATATCTAAAAATTCAAAATCCATAAGAATAAGAAAGTAGAATTTGGGTATTAGTACAAACTTAGGATTTTACAATTTTACCACCTCCAAGATATACACTTTCCATTTCTTGAAAAATTCGTTAAAAATCATTTTATCACTAATAAATGTTAGCTATTGAATTACCGGGAGTTGGTTTTCTAAAAATGAAACATTTTCATATATGTCTCCTTATAAGGTGCTAGTCTTCCAGACTTAGAAAAAATATTGAAGCGTTATCAAAACGAGTTTCAAAACATGATGCATGAATTAAAGGATTTTTCATATGTTTAAGTTTCAAGCCAAAACCTTTCATGCACGCTTCAAAATATGAAAGCTTATTCTGAAGTATGAAATTAACATAAATGATTTTTCATACTTAAGATTGGATTTTCATCAAACACATTTATGTTCAAGTTGGTCTTTTGCCTTAGAACAATTTTAGCTCTATGTTGACCAACGACTTCAAAGCTAATTTGAAAAACATTTTAATAGATTCTTTTAAGACTAAATACTTGACTTTGCAAATCTCCAACGAATATAGAAAATCATAAATCTTTTTGGTTTTCATTTTAACAAAGCACTTGAAATTGATTTTTGTTGAAAACCATAGACTTAACTCATGACTTAGGGATAAAACAAGGTATTATTTTTCATCATCAAAACTAAACACAAGGATAGAACATCAATTAGTAATGCTGAAATCAATTAGACTGGGAATAAGTTTCGGAATAAATTTTATATAAACCCGAATGGGGGTCAGTACCGAAAGTTGTAGGGGACCTCTAGGAAGCTAAAAGGACCCTAAGGGTGATCCAATTTTTCCAGTGAGGCAACCCTAAGGCATTTTCGAGTGGAATAAAGGTTTCGTGTAGGAGCAGGGACGAAATCAGTATTATCAAGTAAGTGTTGGTTATTAATTTTCAGAAAATCAAGAATTTATGTGGCTTGATGGAATTTAAATTAAAATTGGGAGAGTCCAAGTGCAATTATAAAATCCCCAAGTGTAATTAAAATTTTAAAATGAAATTAATGTGATTAATGGAGGTTAATGTGTAATATGTATATGTATATATAGATATATGCGGGTGTGAGGTGAGCTTCCAAGAAGCTTCCTGTGCCTTTGCAATTTGAAATGGCCGAGAGCCTTCGCGATGGAGAGATCGTGAGAGAGAGAGAGTTGGGCCAAGGGAGCTATGGCCAAGAGAAAAAGTAATGCGCGAGAAAGAGTGAGAGTGATGAGGGATAGAGAGAGAGGGGCCGATCGGCCATGGCTGCAGTTGCCATGGTCAATGATAGAAGATGAAGGCAGCAGCGGTGGAGCAGCGAGGGCGCGCGGTGGAGCTCGTGGAGGCCAGAGGCGGAGCTAGCTAGCGGTGTCTTCCTAGGTGCTTCAATGGTTGGCCGAGCAGCCAGCAATGGTGGCAGTGGACTGCCATGGCGGTTGCAGCGGCTAAAGGGCACGAGGAGGTCGATTCCGGTGGCAGAAGATGACAGCGGTGGCGTTGTGGCAAGCGACGGTCGGGAGAGGCGGCGCTGGCGGTGGCTGGCAAAGCCAGCGGCGGTGGCGAGCAACCGCGCGCACAGGCGCTATGCGCGCGCGGGAAGGAGGCGAAGCAAGAAGATGATGTACAGGAGAGGGAAAAAAAATAGAAAAGAAAATATGAAAATAAGAGAAAATCCCAAAAATTTCTCAAAAATTTGGGGAAAGTTATGGAAATTAATTCGGGGCTCGAGGAGTATGCCGAAGGCTCATAAAATGGGTTTGAGCACAATACAGTATCACATGGGGGCAACGTCGGTGTGAGCGATTAGCCGATTTTTCCAAACGAGAGTCGCTCCCTCCAAATTACTACATCTTTTACCCTACACATTCATACATGATTGGTGAAAGGAACGGGGTTTAGGGAACATTAGTTTTTGCGAATCCACTAGTACCCCTTCCACTACACTAGGGCCCTAAGATTATGCATTCACTCCCTATCGAGCAGACCTTTCCACAAAAGGACTCTATGGGCTTCAATATCCTCCCTCTCGTATGGCCCTAGGGTAATAGTGGCAACGATTAGGCTACAAAAGAGACCTACAAGTAAAAGGCAGTCTGGGAATTCGGGCACGTTCCTTACCCTTAGTTGTAGGTGGTAACAGTGGTACCCCATGTTAATGCCAGATGCGAGATGATTTATGTATCTTATTCTAGATGTCTATTGGGATTCTATCCATATATATTTATCCGAACTTGGTATTTGATAGTGCCCTGATAGGTATATTGGTACCTTTGAAATTACTTCCTTATTTCAATAATTTTGAATATATAAAATTGCTTTACCCTCCACGATTTGGAGGAGACCTACATCCCCCAGTTGTTAGTGTTGTGTGCCCTAATGCTAGATTAAGATAACGTCTAGTGGGATTGTAATAAATACTTTTGCTATATCTTTGTATATATTAATAAATTACAAATTTATCTTCATTTATAAACTCTCCAGTTTGTTATATGAATGAATCCCTAAATCTTTGTATGAGAGTCTTATTCTTAAGGTGTTAAGACTGTGTGACGAGATTCTCTAGTGACAAGACTTCTTAAATGATTCCTAGTCCTTAGATTAATCAAATGGGGACTCTAATTAGCCCAGTATGGAATGACACCGGGTTTACTACCTTGATCAGTATCAGTTACTGATGGTAAGGGTGGTGAGTCACATACCATATCACATGAGGATGTCTCTAGTAAACTCGTGGGTGGTTACTGGAGAACAACTAACTAAATGTGACATTAATAATTGACCATATGGCATTGTGGATAATGGTCACGTTGTCTAGTTGTAATAATGTAACTGATCCTTAGAATTGAACTGATATGATTTTCTTGTGTATTAGTATGCATGATTTGCTAATGTGCTGAACCATCCAATTGCAAGGTGGGGACGTTCATCTATATGGTTCCGTATTATTAGTATATGAGGACAAGTGCCTAGAAATAGGATATGTCACTCTCGTCATTATTGGTCAAATGAACATCCTATGTGGTCTACTGTTAGTATGGCAGGACAGTCTCTGGTCAAGGTAATTGATTATTAGGAAAGGTGTTTCCTGATGTGTCATCCATTCACTCTAATAAGATCTGATATATAGTTACTGAGTTTGTGAGTTTATCATTCCACGACTCTCACTCAGTTGGGACGTTAAGTAATGGAAGAATTATAACACATGATAATCGTCAATTATAATAGGCTCACATGAAGTTAGACTTCATTGTCTTCTATATGGTCCTAGACCACTATTAGGCCCTTCCCAAGACCTCTCAAATTGTCACCGAGATATAGAGAGATTCTTGTGATAAGTCAATGAGTGTTGGTTGGTACCAAACGAGTATGGTGTTATTTGTTTGCTAGCGAACAACAAACTTAGAAAGTCACATGTCATATAGTGTTGTATCCAGTATCGACACTATGCACCTATTATGTCTCGGATGTGTCATTAAGTGTTAATAACGGTAATGCGTTAATTGTTATCATGCTGGAGCACTAAGAGTCGACTACCTTGGTAGTCGATTAGCAGCTAGTCGAGAGTCAACTCCTGATGCCATCTTAGCCCTTCTTAGTGTGCTCTACATGGCATGAAATTGGATGGGAATAGTGGAGGTGGTTGGGAGAAATATACACAGAAAGAAGAATTGGAAATTGTAGATTCTTCTACTTGGCTCTACTACTTTATTTTTTGCTTCTGTCTTCTTCTATCTCTGCTCTTGAAATTAATTAGGCGTGAGTGTCACTCATGGAAAAGACACATAGGTGCTACTGATTCGAAACCCTCAAGCTAGCATTGGAAGAGGTGCACGTAGAGGTACCGAATTTCACAATAGGTGTGGATGAAATAGGCCCATCATGACTTGAGGTGGATTTGGTCTCTATAGAAAAACAATTTATGTACTCAACCTGATATTGGATTATAGGTATATTATTTATTTTATTTCATATGACAAAATAATCTGTTGCTTAAATGTTCAAGTTGTGTATGTTGTGTATATTTATTACTTCCATTGCGTATGTCTGATGTACATAAAATTTTTAATTTTATCCGCACCATCATACATGTATTCCGTCACCAATTACATTGAGGAATTGTGTTTTTTTTTTTTTTGTGTGCTCATGTGTGGGTAATTAGTGATCAATTTTGTAAATTTTGTTATAATTATATCCCTATTGTAATATTAAAAATGGATTTAATTGAATATTTTGCAATTATATGTAGGTTTAAATGAAAATAAAATTTAAAGAGAATTAGGAGTGAATTAGAAATTTTAGAACAAAAAAAGAATATTTTTTCTTTAATTTTTTATAAAAGAAATTAAATTGAAAAGAATTTACAAAATATATATAAATATATAATATATATTATAATGCATACGTAATACATATACATATATCCATGCGTGCCACCACATAACATATATATATATATATAATATATAATATTATAACATATTACTTGAATTGGGATGCAGCAGTGCGTGGACTTGGAGGCTCAAATCAATTGAAGCCCAACAATTAAATTGGACCCAGCCACTGATTGGAATTTGAAGGCCCAACCACTGATTGCAATTGAAAGCCCAGCGCTGGAAGATCTCACCACAGTGCATAGCTTGAAAATGCGGTCCTTGGGCTGTAAATTCAGTCAAGTGCAAGGGCAAAGTTGGGTGTAAATATATGAGAAGGCGCTGGAAATTTCAGAGGTATATATACATGGAACAGTGAGCAAAAGAGGGAGCCCCCACAGTCGTAATTTGAGCAATAAGGGGGAAGGATCCTCTCCTCTCGGACAGCAGTGGCCGAGAGAGAGAACAGTGCGCTGGGGAAGGAAGCTTCGAGCAGCAACACAGCACACAGTTCGCCCAACGCACAGCAACACACGGAGTAGGGAGTTTCTTTTAATTTTTCAGTCTTAAGAATACTATTTTCATTTCTTCTTATTATTTTCTGTATTAGGATTACTGTTTTTGCTTTAATTTTAATAACTTTAAATTCTCTACTGTTCAGTAATTTCATTCTGTCTTCTTTTATTTTCTGTTGACATTTACATACTATTATTAATTTCTGTATTAGAGTTATATTGATGCTTTATGTTCTATATTTTTAATTTCAGTATTTTAAATTTCAGCATTTAATTTCTGTCCTTTAAATACTGTCTTTTAATTTTTATAATTTAATTTCAACAATTTTTATTCTTGTCATTTAAATTATGTTATTTAAATTCAATAATTTACATTTTTATCATTTAAATTCCTGTCAATTAATTTTTATAAATGAAGATACTTTGCTAATAATTCTCGAGGCAAGGCAATGATAGTGTTTGACGTCCAAAATTTTTTGAGTTAGCCGAATTTCTTTGTAAGTTGAGGTGTTTAAATTGATTTTTAAATTTTTGTCAAACATTTGAGTTTGGATTGAGATATATGCCTAATCCGGAACTCTCATGCCATGTATGTGGGTTGTTCAACCTGAAAATATCATCATCTCCAAATTTAAGAGTATTTTATATACATTTCGATTTATGGTGGTTGCTTAAGTTAGAATTGGCATGCCATGTATGTCGGTCACTAGAATTAGAATTATCATTATCCCAAAACGTAATCAATAGCAAAGATCTTAAAATTAATTTAACCCGATGATACCTTCTTTTGTCAGTTTTGGAAAATATTTGTATTGACACTAAAATTGTCTTGACCTAAAACATTTTGTTTTCAATACCAATTTGGTAAATTTTTCAAAATTAATTAATCGGTTTGATTGCCTACACACTTTGGTTTAATTTCTACACTTTTGTTTTGTTTGCATAAATAAGCGAATTGGCTTGACAACTCAATTTGTATTGCGAATTTTATTTCTATTTTAATAATGATCTCCCAGTGAATTGACCTAGACTCCCATCCAATAAATAAATTTGTGTTGCGACGTACACTCATACATTGGCGAGTATAAACGCGTGCCTTGTGCATGAATGCTTGTTTTTTTTTTTCTTTCTTTGTTTGTATGTGTTTGTTTGAATTAATTGCACAAGGTTAAGCACAGTCAGTGCACGCAGGAATACTGGTAATCACAAAATGCATTATCCCTACTTGAAACCATCGGATATTGCACACCATTATTGGTAACCTATTATTGTAGCACATATCCTAGTATTTTACATATTCTTATCTTACTTTTATCAAGCACGCATACATGCACGAAGCCTACACACATAAGCCTATACACAGATGTTAACCCTTCCCAAAAGAATCCTCATTTCATTAACAAGTATAGGTTCAAGGTCTAATAAGGCTAAAAGTATTTGCGGGCGGGAGAGGGGGGGTAAGTAGAGCCTAAGGTTGTGCCTTAGAAAATTTGCCCTTGGCAGGAATCCCTTCCGTAAAGTTCGTCTCCATGAGATTAATGCCTACCAAAGCTTCAATCGCTTTCGACGTGCTAAGAGCAGGGGGACCTGCTGACATTGGAGGCCTTGTGTTTGTTTTTGACATGTATGGGCTCCACGGTCCAGCAGGGTTAAGTAGGTCCCCCACCTTTGCCTTTAAATAATCTTCTAGAGCCTTTGGGTCGGGATCCCCAAGCTCTAGCCAGTCGAGAGTGCCATACATGATCATCTTCCTTGAGAAAATGAGGTTTGAAAAATCACCCACGAGGTATGTATGTTCCAAGTAGCTCCGAGCCAAATAAAACCCATACTTGATAAAACCAAAAGCGTAGCTCTCTTTCTCCTCATGGCATAGCTGAGAGAGCCGGAATTCCTTTACCGTTTTTGCCTGAATGGCGTTAGTGTCAACCTCTCCTAGCTACTATGCCAGTTCTTCAGCCTTCCCTTTTACCTCTTGGATTTAAGCCTCCAAGTGATTCTTTTCCTCTAGGGCTCGATTGATGTGAATCAGGTTGCTAAAGCCTCACAAGATCTGTTGAGCATTAATGGAGGCCCAAGATCTGTTGAGCATTCATGGAGGCCCAATTTAAGCATTAATGGAGGCCCAATATCTGTTGAGCATTTATGGAGGCCCAATAACAAGATATGGGATTGATAGATTTGATTGATTGAGAAGATTTGCAAGGTTGCAAGATTTGGGGTTGATTGATTGATTAGTTGATTGATTGACAAGATTGCAAGATTTGGGATTGATTGATTGATTGGTTGATTGATTAACAAGATGTGGGGATGATTGATTGATAAGATCCAAGCTTCCCTTATTTCCTCATTTGTTTTAAATCTTTTCTATTTTAGATAATTCTTGTTTCTTTATCAGATTATGTTATTTCCTTCTTGTAATCAATTTCTACTATGCCTAGGATTTGGTTTATTTCCTTCTAATTTAGAATTTGAGTTCGGCTATATAAGCCAATGTAACCCAAGAGGAATGTAGTTTTTGATCAATATTATTTTGTGAGAGTTTTCTCTTTGGTTCTTCAAGGAACTATTTTGAACTTATCAAGATTTTATCTTGTGGCGTTCATCCTTGACTTATCACTCACAAATCTTCTCATCTATCTTGAGTGTGGCGTCAACCCTACCTTCTTATACCTTTGGTTCTTATCTCTTTATAGATAACGGGTCAAGGTCCTTTGTTTTCTTTATTATGAATCTGTTTTAGAACGATCCTTGGCAAAGGAACCATTTTTGATCGTCGGGTCTCACCTTCCTTCGTGGGGTTCACATCATCGATTATGCTTTTTTGTCATAGAGGCGTTAGCCTAGTGAAAGGTTGTCTCAATCTTCTACTACTCTAGTAATTTTCCCTTTAGTTGGCAAACTTCGTCCTCTAGGGAGTTTCTCTCATCTCTTATTCTCTCAGTGTCTCACTTGAGGCCCAAGGCTTTGTCCCAGTAGTCCTCAAGGTCCTTGACCTTACTTTCCAATTTTCTCAGCTCATCCCAAAGATGCAAGCCATCTTGAACAAACTTTTGTTTGTCTGCCCGAGCCTTGGCCAAATCAGCCCAAGCATTTGCGATAGCCATGACCTATTGTTGTATGCCTTGCTAAGCCATAAACTAGAGTATTAATAACCACATGCAAATAAAGTGAGCTGGAGCCAAAAAATATGAGAGATCTCATACCTCAATTAGGCATTGCTCCACAGTATTTAGAGCCTTTGATGTATTCCCCTGAAACTCCTGCTCATCATGGGGCATCACCGTCCATAAATTAGCCTCACCCCAATGCTAGGCTCCTTTACCAAATCGATGTCAAAAAGTCCTAGGCGCACTTGAAATTCGTGCCCCTTTAGTCACCAAGGTTGAAGATGGACCTCTTATTGGCAAATAGGCCCCATGGGGGGTAGCATGGGTGGATGCCCCAGATGTGACACCCTGTTTCGGCATAAGGTTGCCACATCATTTAAGTAAGGTTTATATACCAAAAATTGGGTTTAATAGTGAAATAAGCCGCCGAATCAATTGAAGGGAGTATCCCAAAGCTTAGATATCAAAGGAAAATAAGATAGTGATAGTGAGCAATTCAAGAAGTGATTTTTAGCATCGAAAGAAATTGGATCAGGAACAGTTTTCGGTATAGCTAAAATGCAGCTGTAGTTTAGGCTGAAATACCGAATAATCACAGGGGGCTTCCAGGAAGTCAACGGAACGCCGATGAGGGTCATATTTGGTGTATAGAACAACCCTTCAGTGGTTTTTTTGGAAGAAACAAAAGGATTAAAGGCCAAAACAAAAATTTGGGCCAAAGCGCAATTTCTTAAAGTTTACCGAATTTGTCGAAGAGAGGTCGAAAAGATGATTTTTTAGAATCTTCAAAAGAGGAAATGAGGGTTTTGGAACATGAGGGTCTTAATGGTAATGAAAGAAAGATCAGGGGCTTGATAGAAAGGGCCAAAGTTTAATTTCAAAAAAGGCAGGGGCTAAAATGCAAATTTTGCAAAGTTAGAGCTTCCATGACCGACAGCCTTAGCCGGCCGCCGATCGAGGCTTCCAACCACAGGAAATCCAAGGAGGATGGTTGAGCAAGCATGGGGAGCAAACCTGGGTCTGCATCGAGCTCGAGGGTGGCCGGATTTTTGAAGAAACCGACCGCGAATGGGTTGGCCATGCCGAGCCAGCAACTCAGATTTTCGAGGGCCTTGTCACCGGATTTTGGTAACCCAATGGATGGGTTATAAGCTTGAGGCATTGGGTCGAACACCCATGGTCGTTTGGAGGTCGGATTTGCGCTTATAAATAGAGAAATAGTGGCCGAGGGTTTTGGCATTTTGAAGCATCAAATCGAGGGGTCAAACAAACGAATTGGAGGCTAAAAGCATAGGGCTTTTGAAGCCCATGATCTGAGGGAGGTTTCTGGAGAGTTGGAGGTGTTTTGGTGTCGATTTGAGTGGGTTTTGAAGCAAATTGGAGTTCGGAGGCGGTGAGTCTGGCCGAGACTTTGGCCGGCCATTGGAGGCCCTTCCAGTCATCTTTTCAGGCCATTCAAGGTGCCCTTGGGATCGACTTCAAGTAGTCTATCGTGTGGTGGAGTCGGGGTCGGATTCTGGTGCTGGCTGGCGAGCAGCTCGCTGGAGAAGATGACGCACATGCAGTGCACGCACGGCTTCACACGTGCAGAGACGCGCCAGGCGCGTGGGGGTGCGTGTGCTTGAGGTATATTCTGTAATTTTTTTTAAAAAATTCCTAGAAAAATATTTTAGGAATTGTTGTGCAAAAATATTTGGTGAAAACGTTGTGTAGATATTTATTTTGGAAAGTTAGTGAAGATAAATGGGAGAAAAAAATAGGAAGATGTGAGGAAATTAAGGAGAAAATGATATCTTGATACTTATTGAAATGAATATGATAATTAGGGTGCCTTGAAGCTTGAGGTGAAATATCTTTTGCGAAGTTTGAGGTTGGCACGCTAATCGAGGCAGTGCATGCTTTTCGAGGAAAGTTGAGTTGCGTCTAAAGGTAAGAGTTCTCGACCCAGAAACTTGTTTTGTGGCATGTGAATGATAAAAACTTGGTTTTGATTCTCCTAAACGTGATTTGATTACCTGGAAAGGTTTTGTTGCATGAGAATGATTTTAACGTGTGATGATGGTTTTAATGAGGGTGATTCGTCTCTAAATGTTTTATGCATGTGCATTGATTTTGGTGCAATACAATATGTACATGAAATGATGTTTAAATGATGCATGGTTGATGAGGTTGGCATTGGCATGTTCGGGTGATGTACATGTGGGATGTGTGTTGTCAATCTATGTAAGGTACTTGAGTGATAGCACTAGGGAAGCGTGCCAAAAGAAAGTACCCATTGGGGACGGGGCTAAGACCGGACTTCACCCTACGGGACCCAAGTGGCGGGGTTGTGAGTGGACACTAACCCGGACTGGCTCGAAGTGGCGGGGCTACGAGTGGACACCACCCCGGGACCATTGAGAGATAGTATTGCTCCCGAGGTGGAGGTGGATTCCCAGGGATAGTGTTGATCATCTTGTGGCTAGGGTTGTGATGAGATCAGAATGCTTTTGGGTGGGAGCATAATGCCTATCATGATATGGGGGTGATACCCAGGTTCATGCGCGAGGTTGTCCCCCTTAAGCTGGTACTTGATTGATAGTACTCGGGATGCGGGCCAAGGGAAAATGCCCATTGGGGACGGGGCTGAGACCAAACTTCACCCTACAGGACCCAAGTGGCGGGGCTGCGAGTGGACACCTCCCCGGGACCATTGAGCGGTAGCATTGTTTTCGAGGTTGACGTTGATTCCAGGTTAGTACTGATCATCTTGTGGCCACGATTGTGTTGGGATCCGGATGCTTTTGAGTATGAGCGTAATGCCTAGACATGATGTGGGGATGATACCCAGGTTCATGTGTTGAGGTTGTCTTTCTTAAGTAGGATTGCGTTGTGCCAATGTGTCGATGTGGTGGTGTTGCCTTTAGAGAGATTGCATTTTCCCTATTTAGGGTTAAGTGCTATGTGGGATTCTCTTGGGCTGAGGTATGTCGGGTCATGTCAGGATGAGTTTATGATGAATGATTGTTAAAGGATATGTTGATGTTATTCATGTTTGCATATATTCATGAAAATGATTTTGAACTCTCACTTAGATGATTCAGCATCTAATTTGGACTATGTCCCCGGAATATTCAAACATTCCAAGTGAAAGCAGTGACGTTAAAGGAAAATGAGTTATCGAGATGTAGCCGTTGATTTCGTTGGTAATCATTAGGCATATATTTTGTTATGCTCAAGGTGTTAGTAGTTGTTATTGAGATATGAGACTCGATGTATTTTGCTTTCAAATGTCTTGTCAAACAATTTCTACGTTATGAATGAAATGAATTCAGTTATGTATTTCAAGGTTTTGATTCTGCTTCCGCTGATGTGATGATGTTGTTAGTCTTAGCTTATTCTTAAGTTAATATGCTGAGATAATGGATCAGGATTGTCGGGATTTCGAATTATGTTGAGTATATGATGGATGATTAATGAGGAAAAAATTTATGTCCTCGAAATTCTGTCATTAACACCCTTTTTAAGAAAGTGGGGTGTTACACTAGAGACTCTAAATCTAGCACCTGTCGCGATGGTCGCTTCATCTGTTGTGGGATCAATAGATTGCATAAGGCTCGGTGTTGGCCGTGGTACATCTCCAATTCAACATGCACTTCTTACGCCTCGACTTCTCTCTTTGCCTGCCTCCTAGCCTTATTAGCTTCCAAGGTAGCTTGTGTCTTGATGCTCAATGGTGAGGACATCTCCAATGGGGCTCCTTCCTCGAAAAAATTGTCAGATGCTTGTGGTGACAACAGGAGGTCCAAGGTGGACCAATCAAAGAGGTCATCAAAAGTAGGCTCTTCAACTGCCTCAGTTGCGTTTGAACCTTCTTCATTAACCCTGACCCGTTTTCTTTTCCAAGCCAAAGGAATCTCTCATTCTTCTATCTCCTTAAAATGGGAAATCGAGATGTTTTGTGGTTGTGCTTCCCCTCGAGCTTCCTTCTTTTGATGTGAGGACTTGAGTTTGTCTGAAGCTACCTTGTGAAACTGATGCATATCTATAAAAATAGCAATCCATCAATGCATCTCCCAAGCAAAAAATAACATAAATAGCAATAAAAACAAGTTAAAAAGGAAGAGGATATGACGAGGAGGCAAGGTGAGCAGCTCGTCTCCCACCAGATCCTTTAGGGTTTGTCTCCCCTTCACACCCTTCATCTTTTTCATCTCTAGTTGCATCCTCGTCTCCCACCAGATCCATCTCTGTCACTATCCTCCGATGAAGAGGATATGATGAGGAGGCAACCCCTTGGGCTCAGTCAATCTTGAAGCATTGTTATCATTACCCTCATCACCAA
Organism: Diospyros lotus; assembly: GCF_014633365.1. Classification (NCBI taxonomy): domain Eukaryota; kingdom Viridiplantae; phylum Streptophyta; class Magnoliopsida; order Ericales; family Ebenaceae; genus Diospyros; species Diospyros lotus. The sequence goes on along the minus strand of NC_068346.1, from coordinate 29,996,675 downwards.
TCATCCAACACGCCGCTATTAGGCACTCATCAACAAATATCTCAGATAAAGCCATTGTACCCTTTGGGCCCATTTATTGATTTCTTCCTAGTCCTCCTCCACAAGTGAATTTGCATATGGCCATTTGCACACTAAACTTTTTATTTCATTTGTGCGCTAAAATCATGACGACTTCCAATAGCCTTGGGGCTGGCAAACAACCAACCACCTACTCTCAAAATCGTCCACCTTCTGTGGCCTGCCCCCAAATAATTTGACCTTATTAGTCATTTTTTGGAGTCACAAATTCTTCTTTCCTCTTATGGCGCGGACGCAGTAAAAGTAACGGAGTAAAGAAGAAGTAGGTTTTACCCCTCGCTCATTGCACAAGACATAAAATCCTATCAACTCGACCTAGCTATTAGGATAAAATTGGGCCGACACTAATTTCTCCTCCTCTAAAAATTGCATCCCAAAAGGGTGCAACGAAAGCCTCAACCCCAATGTTAGGTTATCCCAATGAATTTCTATCCATCCCCCTGAACTGTAACTGTAAATTCTACCTCATGTACGCTCCTCGGTCTCCGTGACTTTTCGATGCAAAAAGACTATGTTATATTATTTACTATTTCGCCCCTTAGGACTGACTGCTAAAACCTAGGAGAAATAACAATTTTGGTGAGGCTTGCCATGCCCGTTAGAGGCCTGGAATGAGGTTGAGAATAAGCCATAAGAATATACCTCAAAGTCTATTTTTCGAATGGAAGGAAAAGAGTCTTCAGGAGCAAAGTCTTCAAGATACTCGAAGTATTCGGAGAAAACAGAAGGCTCACAAAAGTCTTCGGGAGAGTCGGAAGACTCTTCGAGCACCCCAGATGACTCTGGCTCTTCGAGAAAAAAAGACAGAAATAAGGCCCATAGTGGACCACTACCTATTTATAGTCTTAGTCTTCAGAAGCCCAAAAGTTGCCAAAGTCTTTCAGAGACTTTCCTCATAGAGCCCTATCCGTTACCCGAATCAAGGCACCCACATTGTACTCTTCCCTTTGCCTTGCAAGCAATCAAAGGGAAAAGTGGAGAGCCATTGTTGTGGGGGTGCCCTAGGAAAATTGAAGCAAAAATCCTTGAAGCATTTTAAGTAGTCGAAAGACCCAGATGACTATGAAGAGTTCGCCAGAGCATGAGTCTCCCAGATGACCTTCAAAGAGTCTCCAAGATAGCTTAGCCTCAAGATCCAAGACTCTTCCAAGTCTCTAGATCCCAAGCCATCTGATGACTCCGAAGAGTTTTCGAATCCACCTAGACTCATTGGGAGATTTTGACCCCAAAAATACCTCCAGTCTTTTCAACCTCATCCAATGCATCTTCCCCAAAAATTAGGAAGACTCGTGGGACCCATCACTGAATCTTTATAAATTCTAACTCGTTTATTAACAAAAGGATCTTTTTGGACCCTTTGGCTCTAGACTTCTTCTATCCCAAAGACTTATACTCTTGGACTCTCAAACTAAGAACCAAAAGACTCTTAACTTGGACCCCACATAACCTATCGGGAGACTTCTACCCAAGACATACATCATACATGTATATATCTGTATTCTAGTTTTAAGACAACTTTTTTTGATTTAGGCATCGGAGGGCCTAAAGACCTATCCAAAGACTATTGGTCTCCTCGTTCCCCCGAACAGTGGATCAACCTCTGTATCTGTCATCCCTTTCTGTGGTGCCTTGGGCTTTGTGATTTTGTTACGGATTCTTCTTAAACTGTTCTCTAAGAAAAATAAATTCAATTACTGTAATTAATTAAGCAATAACAGTAAGACAACTAATACTTGAATTCGAATAAAACCCTAGGTTAGACAAACATAGATAAAAACAGTTCAAGTTAAACCCAATAAATTGCAAACACAGCTAAAACTCTTATGGTTCTGAGAAACCTAGACTAATCGAGTGATTGTCAGCAACAAGTGACAAATAGTTTCTTTTTTTAAAAAAAAAAAAATAGAAGATTGAAGAAATAAAATAAAAGGTAAAATAATCATTATGTCTCTTAATTTTGCAATAAAGAAAGTTATTATTATTTTTGAAATATAAAAAATTATTATTATAATTATATCAAATTTCAAAAGTGATTACTTATGTTTTTTTTTTATATTTTTCCATAAGAGTTTTCAAACTTTTAACTTTGGTTTAAAACTAGGAATAAATGCGAACAGAGGGCAAAAATGAAAATGTAAGCGTCATTTAGTGTTTGTGGTGCGCCGCCCACAAAACAATTTGGCAGCTTCGACGATCAGACTCAGATTAGTCTTGACAGAGAAGAGCTTTCACACTAAGGGATTAATTACTTCTCTCTAAATATCTACGGCTCGGCTACAGCTCGCCTAGACGCATATGCAAACAGAACAGTAGCTTACCCGCCCTACCAAATTAATATGGTACTATTGGGGATGAACATAAGAAGAACAACCCCCCCCCCCCCCCCCCGCCGCCACGTGTCCTCTCTTCTGCCTCTCTCTTACTTCTCCAAGCAAACCCATTTAAGACAGACAGGCAGACGTGCAGTGGTGAAGCGAAGGATCCATTCATTGAAGGAACAGAGTAATTAGGATGGGTAGCTCACCTCTCCCCCCCTCCTCTCTCTCTCTCTCTCACTTATAAATTAAACCTTCACGCTTTTAGAAACTCAAGGCCATGCCCATTATATTAACAACCTCCCAAAATTCAACTTCTTTCTCCATTTAGAAAAGCAACTTCCTACCTTCTGTATTTAAAAGCCTTGCCTTTCTGGGCTTCTCGCCTCATTTCACATTTCTCTCCCTCTCCCTCCCTCCCTCGCTCTCAGCTTCAGCTTTTGCCTTCGCTTCTCTTCTCTTCTTGCACCCAAGCACGCCGCTAATTGCCTCCCCAAGCACACGCCGTAACGTACGTATGAGCGCTGTTTCTTGCTGAGAGCCCAGCACACATCTTTACCTGCGTATTCGAAAGTTAATCTTGTTGTGAATGTCTCGTATCGTCGCCGAGGACATATCGCCGGCTAGAGATAGCTTGTCGTTTTATGATCGGAGTCAAACAATGGAACTTGCGGAGGCCCCCGGGCATGTGTCGCCGACACTAGGGCAGCTACTGAAGTGTGTCGGCGATGTTCGGAAGGAGGTGATCGGCGACGAGACGCCGGTGCACCAGGTTCTTGATCTAAGTGATGCTGGCGTTGAGCCTCGACCATTGCCGTTTGTGCTCTCGTTCAACAACTTGACTTACAGTGTGAAAATCCGTCGGAAAATGAGGCTCCCGTCAATTCTCCGAGGGGGGCGAAGCGACCTAGGAGGGGCGGGGGAGAATCTGTTCACGCAGACGAAGGTGCTCCTGAATGACATCTCCGGTGAGGCCCGGGACGGAGAAATCATGGCGGTGCTCGGCGCAAGTGGCTCTGGGAAGTCGACACTGATCGATGCACTCGCGAACCGTATCGCCAAAGGAAGCTTGAAAGGCACGGTAACCCTGAACGGAGAGCAACTCGAGTCAAGGCTGTTAAAGGTCATATCAGCGTACGTAATGCAAGACGATCTCCTGTTCCCGATGCTCACCGTCGAGGAGACTCTCATGTTCGCTGCAGAGTTCAGACTCCCAAGAACTCTCTCCAAATCCAAGAAGAAAATGCGAGTCCAAGCCCTTATCGATCAACTCGGCCTCCGGAACGCCGCCAAGACCGTGATCGGTGACGAAGGCCACCGTGGAGTGTCCGGCGGAGAGCGTCGTCGTGTATCCATCGGAACTGACATAATCCACGATCCAATCATCCTTTTCCTCGACGAGCCGACCTCAGGTCTAGACTCCACCAGTGCCTTTATGGTTGTTAAAGTCTTACAACGCATCGCGCAAAGTGGAAGCATCGTGATCATGTCCGTTCACCAACCAAGCTACCGAATCCTAGGTTTGCTCGACCGCTTGATCTTCCTATCTCGTGGACAAACAGTTTTCAGCGGTTCGCCAATGACTCTCCTTCAATTCTTCTCCGATTTCGGCCATCCAATTCCGGAGAACGAGAATCGAACGGAATTCGCCCTCGATTTGATCCGCGAGCTCGAAGGATCGCCCGGCGGAACCAAAGCCCTAGTCGAATTCAACAAGTCATGGCAAAGCACCAAGAGAAGTAGTCAAATATATGGAATTCCATCGCCACACAATTTGTCTCTGAAGGAAGCCATAAGCGCAAGCATTTCGAGAGGAAAGTTAGTTTCTGGTGCAACCAACGATGCCAGTCCGACCTCAATGGTTCCGACCTTCGCGAATCCATTCTACATCGAAATGGCAGTGCTATCGAAGAGATCGTTCACAAACTCCCGTCGGATGCCGGAGCTTTTTGGCATCCGACTCTGTGCCGTGATGGTCACAGGATTCATCCTCGCCACCATGTTCTGGCAACTGGACAACTCGCCCAAAGGAGTCCAAGAACGGTTAGGTTTCTTCGCTTTCGCCATGTCCACCACCTTCTACACTTGTGCGGAAGCATTGCCAGTTTTCCTTCAAGAACGCTACATTTTCATGAGAGAAACCGCCTACAATGCCTACCGTCGATCATCCTACGTTCTCTCCCACTCACTAACCGCCTTGCCCGCACTAGTATTCCTCTCCTTTGGCTTCGCTGCCCTGACCTTTTTCGCCGTCGGCCTCGACGGCGGCCTCTCTGGCTTCGTCTTCTACTACCTCATCATCTTTGCTTCCTTCTGGGCCGGAAGCTCCTTCGTGACCTTCCTCTCCGGAGTCGTTCCGCACGTCATGCTCGGCTACACCATAGTTGTCGCCATCCTGGCCTACTTCCTGCTCTTCAGCGGCTTCTTCATCAACCGCGACCGGATCCCGGCCTACTGGATTTGGTTCCACTACATTTCACTGGTGAAGTACCCATACGAAGCGGTGCTGCAAAACGAATTTGAAGACGCAACAAAATGCTTCGTCCGAGGGGTTCAGATCTTCGACAACTCGCCGCTAGGCGAAGTACCGGCGCCATTGAAGATAAAGCTGCTGGGCAGCATAAGCAGCACGCTGGGGATGAACATATCGAGCACGACATGCGTGACCACGGGGACAGATATACTGCAGCAGCAGGGGATCACGGATCTCAGCAAGTGGAATTGCTTGTGGGTGACAGTTGCATGGGGATTCTTCTTCAGGACTCTGTTCTACTTCTGCTTGTTGCTTGGAAGCAAGAACAAGAGGAGTTGATCCTGAGTTTGAATGTTGGGGTTGATTGATTCAGCTGGAGGCTTTAGGTTTCTGTTCTTTTCTTGTTTTTTTTTTTTTTTTTTCTTGAATTTATAAATGGGATTTTGGTTTGGGGTTTGCTGTGAAATTGGTGGATTATATATATACATATATACATATATAACAGTATATATTTATATATAGTTGGAATAACATTAAGTTTCATGTCCCCCAAATTAAGGGAGACGAAGGCAATGAGCTATGCAGGTTTGAATTGAATTTGAATTAGCAAAGTATCAGCTTTCTCACTCACGCATTTGGTATGTGCATTCTTGTTGGTGGGACTCATCAAGCTGTCTTAATTTGTTGTACAGTGTGATTCAGTGTTCAACTATCATCATCAATTCTCATGTTACGTACCATGAAACCCTAACACAATCACGGAGTTAGTAGGTTGATTGGCTTGAGCATTGCAAGTTCTATGCTTGAAAGCGACTCCCACCGTTTATATCGTTCTCACTCGGTTAGTTATGTGATCAGGTTTTCGAGGTCAATTACCACCTAATTCATATAATGAATCGTGCTTTCTTACGATTGTTCTTAATTTCAAGGTAGTCCTAACAATACTCAAGCCGAGTTTGTCTCGACTAGTTCTTTCTACGAAAGGAGAGAGTAAGGCTCGATTCTAAGTAGATTACTCAAAATCAATCATTATGTTTGAAAATGATATAGTAATGACATAATAAATGCATCATAAATGTCATATTGTACTAACTGAAAACTAAGATTATGCCATATGGATGGCGGAATTGAATTCTCTAGGTGAGTTAGGCAAACCAGTTACAGGTGTGGGCTTAGCTCTAGGTTTTTTTTTTTGTTCTCTTTATTTGGATAGGGTTGGATGGATCAGGCCTTAGGTCTACTTTGAGTAGACCCAACCCTTTAAATCTCATTTTTTTAGACCCAAATTAGGTGAAGGTTGTTAGGCTCAAGTTTTGGCCCCAAGCTAGGAGTCCCTCTAATTGAATATATATACTATCATCATCATGCTTTCTTGGGATTGTTCGGTTACTATTATCCATCAAGTGAAAAAAGTTGAAAATGTTAGCTCCTAAGACGTAGATCCAGCAATCGAATGAGCAATATATTAGTGTCAATTTAATGAGTTACGACTTCGGTCCTCACTTTGCGCAAGGAATAGAGATCCAATATGTGATTTACTATCCTTGTCATAAATGAAAATATGAGCCCTGAAAATTGTACAAGTACAGTTATTTCAAAAAGTTGAAAAGATTGATTATATTACCTCTTAAGCTTCACAATAGTCTTGTGTTTTCCATGTGAAAAAGAGCCCTGTCAAGCCTAACATTACGGGTAGTGAGGACAGAATGTTGTAATTTTATTTACATACGAAACCATTTATAATAGTGACTGATATTTTGTTAGATACTTTATTAGAGAGGAGACACGAAGTATGAATGAAGAAACTAATTAACTTAGTCGTGGGTAAGTAAATGCCACAGGGTGGAATGGTGGCGTCACGTGTAGGATGGCGTGTAAGGAAGCTACTACTGAAAGTGATGGATGCCATCCCATTTGCCATGCACACCACCATCAATTAATTCCTTCACACTATCTATCTATATATAATAAATTAATATATATATATAATAAATTAAAAGTGTAATTCATACCATATACCTGTAATTAAAAAGTATATTTATTAATTAAAATTTGATTTTATAATTTTGTCTTTGTAAATAATACTTTTATCAAATAAAAAAAGAGAGAATACAACAGCCATTCTAGTTAGGACATGTCCTGAGAAACAACACATGATACCAAAAAAAAAATTATCAATACGATGAGAATACAAGGGCATTACAATAGAAGGGAGGGCATGTCCCAAAACTCACAAAAATAAGCTTGAGTATTGATGTGGCACTACCTAAATTACAAGAATATTCTTATGCGCTAGTAGTCTTGCTCGTCACGTGAATTGTCCGAGAGATTGACACGTGGCAAGTTTATAATCTGGAACGGAATTCGAAAAATTTGGGCTGAACCTCGAGACCAATTCTAGCTTGACCGGAGTCCTCGGGAGTCGTGTCTGCCCGTCTCAAATTTTATCTCGGGTACCCCATATAACTTACCTTACTATAAAAAGTAGAGGTTTTCACCAAATATGATAAGCTCTCTAACTCTTACATTTTTTACTACTTGCATTTATTCTACTGACTTGAACGTCAGAGTCTATCCCAGGGGACCCTAGCCCTGTCATTCTATTGTCTTGCGGGTTGTATTCTTGAGGCCCGACATAGCTAAATCTGAAGTTCTATTCCTAAGGTCCATTTGTCGAGACAACACGTGGTGGTCAATCTCAAATACCATCATCAAGTATAAAACACCATAAGTCCAACAACTAAAACAAAAATAAAAACAAAAACAAAAACAAGACATTCGTCATGACATACGCATTAAAAAAGAAGCTACCAAAGGAAGTCGTCAAATAGCTACAATTGCTTTGACGATGACAAAGACAATCACTTTTTCACTTTCCTAAACATTATTAGAAATTTGAGGTGAATGCGAGCATGATTTTATAATTTCTTTAAATGATATGTATATGAAGATGACATGTTTGTATGTTAGGGCGTAATTGAATAATGAAAGAATAGAATAACGCGGTGAAGTGAGGGAGGCTCACAAGAAATCTAAATCTGAAATGAACATTTGATAGGCTTTCCCTTTCCTCTCTTTCTTTCTCTTTCCTGCTAGACACGAAAACTGTCCATTTCCTTCATTATTATTGCATTGCATGCTTTTCAACCTTACCACCTCTCTTCATTCAGCCGGTGTGCGCTCTTAGCTAAGTTACATAGTTAAAAGGCCGTGTTACGTTAACAAATAATTTTAAATTTGATTAAATATAAAAAATAAATTAAGAATTAATTAAATTTAAATTATTTGTTAATGTGATGCAACGCTAACTATTCGAGGTACAGATGAACATATATGTTATTGTCTAGATATAACGATAATTTTATAATTACAATAGAGTATAATTATCTCAAACTTTTAATCTTTAGGAGACTTGCAGAATTGGAAGTGATGAGGGGTGTAGAGTGTCTCACACTCGGGTGTTCTAATGATTAAGTTAGTCTTCGAAAGAGTATAGAAAACAAGAAGATTGTATTTTGAGTAGAGTTTTTTTATCTTACCTCAATCGAAAAAATCAACTTCTATTTATAGAAATTAAAATTGACAAATAGAGGAGAATCCATGCCTTTTGGATCATTTGTTCCAAATTTCTAGACAAAAACATTGGATGTGGGTTTAACACATTTTTGGACTTGAGATTTACTTCTGGGAGGGTTTCCCGAGGGTAACCGGGAGAGTTTCCTGGGGAGAATTCTATTGGGAATGAGTGTTGGCCTTTTCTTTTTAGGCATCTTTCTCTTGGATCTATCTTGGACTTGGGTCCACTTTTTCAGACATAACAATATGTTGAAAAAAAAGAAGATGAAAAACATAAGATCCAATTACACTCAAATACAAGAGATTTTTACATAAAAAATTTTAAAAGAAAAAAATCACGCCTATCTGGACGACAGAGAAAAAATGTCACTATGTAGTAAAAGTTACAACTATAAATCTCAATATTCTCTCTTTAAACCCAAATCTCAATTACATCTAATTCCTAATTCTCACTGATCTTTCACAAGTAATTTACGCACATTGAATAACAAACCAAACATCATATTTATAGACTAATTTCTTTGTTTACTAAGGCTAAGATTTTATTGCCTAACAACAACTAACAACTAGATAGTAAATAGGGTTACACACTAAATATGAAATCAATATTAGAAATATGAAATAATCTTTAAAATCAATTAAGATTTTTTGCTAAAAATTCCAACAATATATATTGGATGTACCTAAGAATTTTCTCAATTTGCTCCTCAACTTTCCTTTTTCAACATTAATGTGAAGAAAGTATCTTCCTTTTAGACAAAATATGCATTTATATATTATGCCTTAAGGTTTAAAATTTAAAATAATTTTATTAGTTGATAAAATATTTTAAAACACGAGTTATTAATTACATTTTAACTATAGCTTTTAAAATAATTTAAATAATTAGCATTAACATTTGAGATTAGTTTTTAACCTTTTTGTTGTGCTCATTAAAATTAGATTATTTTGAAATATTTTGTTGTTTACCAAAAAAAAAAATTAATATTTTTGTTCATCTTGAAATACATTTTTTGAAACATTTCTTTTTTACCACATATTCACTAGGAATGCTATTGACACCTTAAATATTTTCTTGACGCTCTTACATTCGTATATTATACTATATGTTTAATCAACGTAAATATATAATATACTTATGTAAATGTATCACTCCTAAATGTTCAAGTAGTATTTTCATTCTCGAGATGATCATTCTTATGTGGTTTTCGGTGCTCATAGCCTCAATTATGTTAGGGAAGATAAATCACAGGTGTAAGATTTTATTTCACTATATAAAGTGATGATCGAAGTCACAACTCACCAAACTAATACTAACATATCACTCGATCTATACGGACTAGTATTTTCATTCTTCATATTACTCTTTCTCTATCATGATGCCACTTTACCATCATCAGGGTTATTTGATAAATAGTCAAATCACATTATACTAGATGATGATAAACCCGCGCTTCATGCAGTCTATATCTAAACTAACATGAAAAACAGTGTATAAAACTTATTCTTGAAATTTTTTATATAGAATTAAATATGTTTAATTAAATTAGGTTTTTTTTAAATAAATTATACAATTGATATCAAAATCAATAAGAGTTATAAAATAACGAAGAGAATATTTAATTGCATTCATCATTAAAGAGATAAAGAATAATACATTAAATTGAGTTTGAAATCCTTTAGTGCAACTTTGGTAATTATTGATATTAATATCTTCTCTAATAAAATAGATAAATGTGGGTTTGTGTTCTTTCTGTGTTCTTTCTAATCATTTTACTAAATTAACAAAAAATTGTTGCCTCATTCTATTAATGCATTAGTAACACTATTAGTTTTTTTTTTTTTTTCAAACCGATTGTGTAACAGCCCACCACACGAAGCCCTCGCAAGAATAAAAGATCCATAAAAAGGTTGTCATGTAGTGGCACAGAAACAAGTTTAAATAAAACATATATTTTGCAAGCATAAATGAAGCCTAGAATAGTAGAAGCAAAAGTGCAAAACACATGCATGCATACATGGCCAACCACTTCGACCGTGGTTACATGGTTTATATATTTACAAAGTTTGTGCCTATGCAACTCAAACGAAAAACAAAACAAACCCTGACACTCCCAGGGACTCTAGACACCACAAGACTTGAACAACTGGGATTGCCCTATACACCGTACTACCCTACCAGCTTACGCGCTGCCACTCTCGCTCGTGATCTTGACTTTTCCTTTACTTGAAATGATATTAAAACAAGGGTGAGTTACAAGATTCGGGAAGTATAACAAGAAATAACAAGGCTAGTATAATTGAAGGTGTAGCCCAAACCACCCGCGCACCACGTGCATAACTAACAACAACATACCAAGACTTCTTCTATTCACAAGTCATGAATAAACTGCAAAACTAAATATGTATTTAGTGGTCCTTGGAGCCCACACAAAAGACACTAGCAACCAAGTCCTTAACAAACCTACCGCTGCCATGAACTGGCAAGCATGAAATCACAAACCGCTACAACCTCAAGTCGGTACTCCTACCTAAAATGGAATGATACTTTCGAGTGTAATGCTTAACCTCAAGTTAGTTCTCCCACCTAAAATGATACGGTCCTCCAGTATGTGAACCTTAGGTTGGTCTTCCCATCCGTAATAATAGGCTCGGATTGGTACTCCCGTCCGAAAGATGTACATCAAGAAGTTAGAGTCATCGCCCTCAATAGAGTCATGCAATGTAACACATAAAAATATATGGCATTGTAAGCATAAACGTGATACAAGGCCCCTATAAATTAGGCATTAGGCCATGCTTTGCTCATATAGTAATACACATTCAATACAGTTCCTCGTGTACCTAGTCATTCTAAAATGCACGTGTCCAAGCATTCACGGAATATGACTCCCCGTTGATGCAATTCTCGGATCCCAACACCACACCGTCAACATAGGACATTAATTAAATAAACATTAAATTCACATACAGAAGGCCCAAGTCCCACAACCACCATACAATCTCCCTTTTGGAACCTAACCCAACCAGTGCAGCATCATTCTACAAAAAAACGAAGAGTGATACAAGCCCTTCTAAGCTAGTGAACGCGCAAGATGCAGAGAAAAATACGATTACCCCTAAATCACGGACCACAAGTAGACGTCTTTACAATTAAATAAATTAAGATTATTAGCTTATAAAAAAATAAATCACATCACAAAAAAAAAAAAGAATGAGGATTTACCACGAGTTTCTACCTTAATTTTTCCTCCCTGCTAGCTTCATTTCCAATCCTTTAAATATGGTTGCCTTTCCCCTATTTAATTTCCAATTTTATGCTAATTTTTTTTAATCAATTTCAATTATAATTTTTAATCTCATCTGTCAAAGTTAATCATCACCCTTTTTGTTTAATTACAAAACAATTGCAATTTGAGGAGATAAAAGAAGTGGGCTGGAAGGGCTTGACGCGTGGCTGCTGGCAGCCACTTCTATCTTTCCCAATCTTCTAGAATATCCTGCCACTTTTTCATTCCTGTCTTCTCTTCCCATATACTTACCTATAGCACCATAACTTATGTGAGTGTAGCATGTATTATATTTTTTCCTAGCCACAATATTTGACTTTTCCATACTATTATATGATAACATAGGATATATATATATATATTCATATGTACACACGCGTATACAAACCGTGCAGACAGCCTTCCTCAGATCTCAATTTCAACCTCTCTCACTTCAATTTCAATTATTATATTTAACATTAACATTATATAACAAGTAATAAGCAAACTATGCTAAACACCCTAGCTACTACATTTTCTATATTACATAAATATTTTATATATATTATTTATTATATATTAATTATTATTATAATATTTTATTCAACCTCAAAAATTTTAAAAACTCTCAATCACTTTTTCATTTAAAACTATAATAAATTTATTATCTTTTTTTAAATTCTTTAAAATTATAAATTCTCAATAAATTATTCTCAATACTCAAAATTACACATTATTATTTTTTTTAAAATACTGAGATATTACAAAATTCATATATGATGAGTTATGATTAATTTATTATGAGTTATAATTTATTTATTTATTAATAACTTTGAATATTTATCATTTCATCAAATAATTTTAGTATACGTGCTATTGCTTTCTTTTCTAAAACTTTTTGGGTGTTCTCCTCCATTGCTCTTGGTCCTTACATTACATAATTAATTAATTACTACATAATGCACAACCCTTGTCGTGGAGCACTTTTGACAAAACGCAACACCCTATGAGCAACATCTATGTGAAATTTGCATGGTTCATGCTTATATAAACTGGCTTAATACATGCATGGCATAAGTGATGTCCGGTCTTGTAATAGTGGGATAAATTAAGCGACCCACCATCCTTCTATATCGAGATGGGTGTCTTCCTTAATCACTTTTGGTTATTACGTTACATAATTAATTAATTACTAAACAATGTATAATAAACAGACTGATAAAACTAAAATAGTTCATAATAATAGAGTCACGTAGACAGTCAAAGACTTTGACTTTATTATATTATGTTAGAGATGAAGTAATTATTTTGTGGGTAATCGATTCTATATCTCATGTGCCTATATGGGTCATAATCCATATCTTTTCAATGGAAACAAGAGGTTCTTCCTTAATTATGTGATTACCTAAATAGTCACATTGGGCTTTCACTTCCCTGAAGAGTGACACCATCGATCTCAACCTAACTCGAGCATAATTAATGGCTCTGTGCGGAAGAATCATCAACATTTAAAAACTCAACTGCATGGTTACACCTAGAACTTAGTACTTCTTTGATAATTTATGTTTCTATAAGTATTTTATATGATTTATTTTTAGTATTTTAGGTTCCTATAATTTGCTTTTTTCTTTTTTCAAAACAATTCCTTCTACTTGGCAAGAATGTATTTATCTTATAAAAAGTATATTTTAAGAACTAAATTTTATAAAAAGACCCAATATTTTAAAAGTATATTACATAAATGCAATTAAAATGAACTCAAATTCGCATAAAACATAATTTTACCCACCCTGACTGAAAGTCAGAGGGCATTGATGGGCTAGAAAGCTGTGGGGAAAGGGACCGCTAACAGCCGCCTAACTGAGTTAGGGCGTCAATTATGGGTGTTGTACTTTTGTTTCAAAGACAGTTACGTGTAGGTGTGCTCTTCCTTCAGAAAATATTTATGTAAACCCCATGTGTAGGTAGGCTAACAAATCTAAAAATTAAAATTTGATCACATTAGTGTAAAATAAGATATTCAGTCATAATAATTTTTTCATTGAAGAATGACACATTTATAAAGAGAGAGTGTTAGAATTAAGTTCTTAGAATAACATAACTACTCCTATAATTAAGAGAAATATAATATATATATATATACAAGAAATCAATTAATAATTATCATTCTACAAAACGGATTCAAAACTTTAGGGATATTATTGACTTCTCAACACTTTCTCTCGAGTTGGAGAGTGAATGTCAAGAACTCTCAACTTGATCAAGATTGTTGAAAACTTATCCTTTCCCAAAGGTTTTGTGAATATGATTTGATGAAACAATATACTTCGAGCCATCTTATATCTTGTCTCTAATAAAGTGGCAGTCCATCTCTATGTGCCGAGTTCTTTCATGAAAAAAAGGATTTGCAGCTATGTGCAGAGCTGCTTGGTTATCACAATGAAGCAACATAGCATCAGTTTGAGTGACTTGCAAGTAGTGCAACATATTTTTTAACCAAGAGATCTCACAATAAGTTCCTGCCATAGATCGGTATTCAGCTTCCACTTAAGATATTTATGCAAACCCCATGTGTAGGTAAGCTTACAAATCTAAAATTAAAACTTGATCACATTAGAAATTACTTGAATTCTAATTATGATAATTCAACTAAAATCTTGATAGAGGTAGGGTTTTGATATGAGTTGAAATTATATTAAATAAAATTTGGATACTTGTATGTTGAAACTCTAATGTCAGCACTCGTTGATAGGATCTACTATTGGAAATGGTTCTCCCTCGTGCAAAATAAGCGATGTGACTATTTAAGGGCATCTTAAAAAATACCCTTTAGGTTGGAATTATGTGGAAAATGCCAATACTAAAAGAATGATTAGCCCACCTTTTTAACTCCTTGATTGAGTAAGGTATGATTTTGTAGCAATATAGCCCTCAGTTTGTCAAGAAAGCTGCGTGCTCCTCTTTTTCAAACACCATTTGGATTTGGTTGTAGCTTGAATAAGCATCTATGAAACTTATTAGAGCATTACTTAAGGTTAAGTCCACTAGTTGGTCCACCTTCGAGAGCAGAAGGGATATATATCATTCAAACAAACTCAATTCAAATCAATGAAGTTAATGCACATCCTCCAATCTCCATTCAGTTTGCACACCATCAACACATTTTCATGTTGGGTACATCCTTCTTGGATGGATATGCTTGATATATAGTAGTTTGTCCACTTCCTTGACTATTGCCTAGCCTTTTGTTTCTCAAGCGAGAAATACCTTGTTTTTGGTCAATGAAATGTGCACTTCGATCAATTTGAAGTCAATGTCCACTGTGACCTTCAAATTGATCCTAGGCATATCAGATGGCTACCACACGAAGAAAGTGTGAATTCCCAAGAGTAGGGTGATAATGCATTCTCGAACTTCATTAGTTGTGGTTTTCCCCACCTTCTCCAAGTCTTTTACTAGAGTAGGTGAGTAAATTTGGTAGCCCAATCCCTTTCCAACGTCCATGATTGAGGAGACATCATTATATTAGACCCACAATAGGTAAAAACTTCAAGGCACTTCTTATTTGCCTTCAAACTCTCCCACACCCATCTTGGTGTGGAACTCAATCTTCTAATGCTAGAGAAAGGCAACAACCAAGTCAATCAATGGGCCTTCTAATAATGACATTATAAGGGTATGCAAGATTGACAATAGTGAATTCAACCATTAGAGTTTAATAGTTATCACCTTGGCCAATGGTGATGGGAAGTGCCAACATGCCTATCTTAGACATGCTTTGCCATTCAAACCTAATTGAGGGATTGATGGTCTCTAGTCATTGCTTGTCCAACACCAATTGTTCAAATGCCTGCATAAAAATGATATTAGCGAAGTTGTTGAAGTTAACTAGAATCATGTGAACATTGTAATCAATAATGGTATGATATTTTACTCTTGAGATTAAAGTTTTCATGATGAAAATATTCCATGTATGTTTTTCTCAAATTTCTCAAGTTCTTAGCTCTCAATCAAAAATCAATTTCAAATTGATAAAATAAACATTCAAAGCCTAAATGTATATCTTAAGGAGATTGGAAAAACAAAGTGAAACATATCTCAAATCAAATCTCTTGGAAGAAATATGAAAGATTTTTCTTAAGGCAAACCCAACCATTTGCCGACTACATTAAAACTTTTTCTTTTGATTTGTAGAATAATCTTAAGCAATCTGTTGATTAACAAAATGGTAGTTTCTAGTCTTTTAAAAATTTTCCTTGATTTGTAAACTAACCTCCTTGGATCTGTCGACTAATAGTATGCATGATTTAGATTTAACACGCATCTGCCAATAGATGGAAAAGCATATGTTGACTAACAAAATGCTTATAAAATTTCCATTTACATCTGTCAATCAATTGCAATGCATCTATCAACTAACCTTTGCATTTTTCTTACATCTATCGTCTAACCCTTTTCATCTGTCAACAGTTTCTTTCTTTTGATAGGTCTAACGACTAGTTTCTCCACTATTCTGATTATTTCCTTACACCACCAATGACAAGATTTTTCAATTAGGCTTTCAAGCTCTATAAATAGAGATCAAATGGTTGAATTGAAGGCACTAGAGATTACCTTACAAGCTTCCAAGTGCTCATCCGATAGTGTGCTTCATTGGTGAATTTATTTCTATGTTGATGAAAGTATGCAGGATCATTCAAATCATCAACAAATAGAGGAGAGAGAAGACCACTCTTGTGAAAGCATAGCTTCAAATACATGCTTAAAGGAAAGTAAAGAAGAGGATGTAAGCACCCCCGCCCGGATATCCCAACCACCCGGTCTATCCGAACGAGTGCGCTCACAGAAGGGAAGAGGAATAGACAAAAGACAGAAATGCCCTGGCATGCATAAATAAGAAATTTAACAGTGGAAGCGAAACGGTAAACATGCATGCCCACAAGCACCCCGCTGATACAGCGGTCATGAAGTATATAAAAATACATACAGACCCTGTGCCAACAATAGGAGGTACAAATGACAACCTGGCACAGTCAAAAATAAAAGACAGCGACTCTAGCAAAACATCAGAGATGACGGGGGCAGCTAACTGTACACCTTACCAACGCGGCCGGCTGCTAAATGGAACGATCCTCGCCCTCGGCCTTTGCTTTACCCTTACCTGGAATGATGGAAAGCAAGGTGAGTCGCAAGACTCAGCAAGTTTATAAGAAATGAAAGGCTATAAATAAAAGAAGAGACCATCCCAAACACAGCCCCACAAGTACACACAAGTCATGAGACGCTACAACACAACAGTGTAGTATAGTGAAAGCACATACCGGTCCTTGGGGCCCACACAAGACACCTGGCACCCAAGTCCCATACCAACCTGCCGCTGCCCTGGAAGGCAACAATATCCTCAACAAACCTGTGCGCACTGTCCCGGGGCGGTACTCCCGTCACCCGTATCCACGTCGGTACTCCCGACAACCGAGCCATAGGCTCCCTCGGAACGGTACTCCCGTCCGAGAACTAAATACTATCAGTAGCCATGCAATGCACATAAAATGCAATGGCGTAGTGAGCATCAACGTGATACCAGGCGCCCATACATCCAAGCATCAGGCCATGCTCCGCCCATATAGTAAGCCACACACGATGCATATGCCCGTGCTGGATGCATTATAATCAAGCTAAAATGCTCGTGACCAAGCATAACCAAATCATGTTAATCCCAACATGCAGCCCGTACCCATGTGCACATCAAGCCATGCAACGAGAATAAAATATAAGCAGGCATGCTATAATCACATAACGGCTAAGCAAGTTAGCAGTGCTTGGCACCGGTCAACGGTCAGTGGGTAGGAGAGACTCGCCGGCGGCCTAAGGTAGACCGTACGACAGTCACTCCGCCACCGAACCGTCGATCCCAGCCCCCACTGCACAACCGCTCCAGCTAGAAAATAACCAAAAATCCAATTAATACCCGAACCGCTAAGAACCTAGCCCCAGGTGAGTACGGCATCATTCCCAACAGGCAGGGGGGTGGCACAAACCCCCGTAGGCAACCAACGAATAAAACCCACGAGATCCATTTAATAAATTAAATCTTAAACTAATTGTTTAAAAACTTCATAATTAATTAATAGCCAAAACAAATGAAGAGAGGCCCAATAAATCGCCAACGAAAGAAACGACGAGATAGGTAAGAAGAACTTGCCTTATCAGAGATATCCTTAGGCTCGTTGGGTCCAAAAGCAGTAAAAATTATACAAACTGCAATATCCCAATTATTTGCCAAAATTAATAAAATTGGACGCAAAACGAAATTCTGACCGTACAGAATATTAATTACTAGCTGCTCTACATACCTGGATAATTAAATCTGGAATTAAACGCAATTTAATCTGAATTTTTCAGCCCCAAAATCTCACAATTTCTCCCGTGCGCGCGCTGGTTTTTCTCTAAAATTGCTACTGTTTCTGTGCTCAAAATCACGCCCGAAATCGGGCTTAAATGCGGCCAAAAATAAGCGGAGGAGACGCGGCCACGTGGCAGCGCGCAGGCCAGCCACTGGGAGGCCACCGCCTCACCGAAACGACGTCGTTTCGGACGTCCAGTGGCTGATTAAAATCAGCCAAAAATCCCCCCCCGCACGCAGCCCCCGCGACTCGAAGCCGTGTCCACCGCCTGGCAGCCTCGCGCGCGACCGCTCGCGCCCGCATGTGTCTTCAACCTATATGTGACTTATATTATATTTAAGGTGATTTTGAGCCCTTTTCTGCAACACACGCCAGCACCCGAAACTTTCCGTTAATTGCACTAACGCCCACTTAATTAATTACATTAACTCCCGAAATTTCTGAAAATCCCATTATTGAATTTCTTTTAATTTTCCTATAATTCCAGAAATTCCTAAAACAAATTAATTAATTATTTTAATTTCTTATTTCCTTAAAATCACATAAGTAAATTTTATTAAATCACAACAAATTATTTTAATATTTCTTTTAATTTAAATTACCCCAAAATTAAATTAAATTGGCATTTACGGGGCGTTACAAATCCTCCCCCCCTTAAAAGAATTTCGTCCCCGAAATTCGTACCTGGCTAGGCAAACAACTGAGGATGAAGTCGCCTCATGTCCTCCTCTAGCTCCCAAGTAGCCTCCTCAGGGGTATGCCGCTGCCACTGGACCTTCACATAGGGAATCGTGCGGCTACGAAGCACTTTTTCTTTCCGATCCACGATGCTGGTAGGCAACTCGATGTACGACGCGTCCTCTTGCACCACGAGCGGATAATAATCAATGACATGCCCGGGATCTGCCACATACTTGCGGAGCATCGAAACATGAAAGACATCATGTACATGGGCTAACTGAGGGGGTAAAGCTAATCGGTATGCCAACGATCCGACTCGCTCCAATATCTCGAACGGTCCCACATAGCGAGGACTCAACTTGCCAGATACTCCGAAGCGTCGAACACCCCTCATCGGCATAACTCGAAGGAAAACATGATCACCCACATCAAACTCTAAATCTCGGCGTCGTCTATCAGCATAACTCTTCTGACGATCCTGAGCTGCCTTCATCCTAGCCCGAATCAACTGGATCTTTTCTGTCGTCTGCTCCACCAACTCCGGTCCAAGTAACGCTCGCTCCCCAGTCTCGGTCCAGCAAAGCGGTGACCTACACGGCCGCCCATATAATGCCTCAAATGGTGCCATCCCAATGCTGGCCTGGAAGCTATTATTGTAAGCAAACTCCACCAACGACAAATGGTCATCCCAGCTCCCATGAAAGTCCAGTACACAGGCGCGGAGCATATCCTCCAAAGTCCGAATGGTCCGCTCCGACTGCCCGTCAGTCTGAGGATGGAAGGCTGTACTGAAAGTCAGCTGGGTCCCCATAGCACTCTGCAACGCCTCCCAAAATCGTGAGGTAAACCGAGGATCCCTGTCTGACACAATACTAGCTGGGACTCCGTGCAGTCTCACCACCTCATCAATGTAAAGCTTGGCCAGTCGATGAATCGGATAGGTCTTCTTGACAGGTAAGAAGTGCGCTGATTTAGTCAACCGATCGATAATCACCCATATCGAATCATACCCCCGGCTGGATCGTGGCAATCCTGAGACAAAATCCATAGCTATGCGTTCCCACTTCCACTCCGGCACAGATAAAGGTCGTAACAATCCTGCAGGCCTCTGGTGCTCAGCCTTAACCTGCTGGCACACTAAACATCGCGATACAAATTCTGCTACGCTCCTCTTCATGCCGCTCCACCAATACTGACGCCGTAAGCCCTGGTACATCTTCGTCGCTCCAGGATGGATAGTATAGGGAGAACGATGAGCTTCCTCTAGGATCCTCTGCCTGATATCACTGTCCCTCGGCACACAGATCCGTCCACGAAACAATAGCAAACCATTGTCCCTCTGACTGTACCCCAATGACCCAAATCTCTCCATATCAGCCATAATCTCGCCAAGCTCCACATCCTGTCGCTGTCGATCGCGAATCTGACCCTCTAGATCCGAATGGATACTCATGGCAGCGCAATAAAGTGTAGGATTGTCTGGTGCCACAGAGATAGTAAGATCGCTCATCTGCTCCAGTAAGACCCACTCCTGCACCATCATAGCTGCAACTGATGCTCCACGGCGACTCAGTGCATCTGCTACCACATTGGCTTTACCTGGATGATAGAGGATCTCGCAATCGTAGTCCTTAAGCAGCTCCAACCAACGTCGTTGTCTCATATTAAGTTCCTTTTGCGAAAATAAATACTTGAGACTCTTGTGATCTGTATATATCTGGACTCTCTCACCATAAAGATAATGCCTCCAAATCTTCAAGGCAAACACGACAGCCGCCAACTCCAGATCATGTGTGGGATAATTCTCTTCGTGCCTCTTCAACTGTCTGGATGCATAAGCATTCACTCGGCCGTCCTGCATCAAAACACATCCCAACCCTGCATACGAGGCATCACTATATACAGTAAATAACTCACCACACCTCGGTATCGTCAGTACTGGCGCCGAAGTCAAACGCCGCTTTAACTCCTGGAAAGACCTCTCACAAAACTCGTCCCAAATAAATCTGACGCCTTTCCTTGTCAACTTCGTCAGGGGCGATGCAAGCCGTGCAAAACCTTCTATGAATCGTCGATAGTACCCAGCAAGGCCAAGAAAACTCCGAATCTCTGTCACTGTCATTGGTCTCGGCCAATCCATCACGGCTTTAGTCTTCTCTGGGTCTACTGAGATACCCTCTCCTGAGACCACATGTCCTAAGAATACCACTCGGGTCTGCCAAAACTCACATTTCGAAAACTTGGCATATAACTGCTCCTCTCTGAGCTTCTGCAGAACCACGCTCAGATGCGCCTCGTGTGTCTCAGGGCTCGGTGAGTAAATTAGGATGTCGTCAATGAAAACTATGACAAAAGAATCCAAATATTCCTTGAATACCCTATTCATCAGATCCATAAATACTGCAGGTGCATTGGTCAGCCCAAACGGCATGACCACAAATTCATAATGGCCGTAACGCGTGCGAAATGCGGTCTTTGCAATATCCTCATCTCTGACTCGCACCTGATGATAACCTGACCGCAAATCTATCTTGGAAAACATCGATGCACCACGCAACTGATCCAGTAAATCATCCACACGGGGTAGGGGATACTTGTTCTTGATTGTTACCTGATTAAGCTGTCGGTAATCTATACAAAGTCGCATAGACCCGTCCTTCTTGCGCACAAATAATACTGGGGCCCCCCATGGCGATGTGCTCGGCCGAATAAAACCTTTCTCCAAAAGATCTTGCAATTGCACCTTGAGTTCTTTCAGTTCATTGGCAGCCATACGGTAAGGAGTCTTGGAAATAGGCTGCGTACCTGGCATCAGATCGACCGCAAAATCAATCTCTCGGTGCGGTGGTAGTCCCGGCAACTCATCTGGGAACACATCTGGAAAGTCTCGCACCACAGGATAGGCAGCCAACTCCTTCTTCTCCCCCGCTATCATGGTCACGAACGCAAAGTAGGCTTCACACCCACGTCGAATAAGTCTCTCGGCGTGCATAACCGATATCATCGGTGTAGTCACCACTGGCTTCACACCCCGGTATGTAACAACTGGTCTCCCCGGATGCTCAAATGATATTACCTTCCGACGACAATCAACCCGAGCATAGTGCCGAGAGAGCCAATCCATACCCAACAGTAAGTCAAAATCCTGGATCGCCAAAACAACAAGATCCCCCACAAATACCTGGTCGTAAATCCCTATCTCGCAATCCCTGACCATCTCACTCCCCAACAACACCGTCCCTCCCGGTGTCGAAATAGATAAATCATATGGTAAGGGGTTACACAGGATTGGGATCTTATGCAACAAATGGGGTGCTATAAAAGAGTGGGGTGGAACCTGTATCAAATAGGGCACGTACGTCATGGCCATAGAGAGTAAGTATACCTTGCACTATATCACTGCTCTCAGCTGCCTCGGTCGCTGACACTGCAAATGCCTGTCCCTGCATCTGAACTCTCTCTGT
The DNA here is from genome assembly GCF_014633365.1 of Diospyros lotus. Classification (NCBI taxonomy): domain Eukaryota; kingdom Viridiplantae; phylum Streptophyta; class Magnoliopsida; order Ericales; family Ebenaceae; genus Diospyros; species Diospyros lotus. Next base: position 29,974,415 of record NC_068346.1, on the reverse strand, counting down.
AGGTCCTGGGCGCTGTGCTGCTGGAAGAGGTAATGGTGCTCCTGCACCCTGCGTCCTAGGTGCAGACTGTCTCTGAACTGGTCTGGGCCCCACACCTCCAGTCCGTGGCCCTCCACTCTGTGCTGGCTGGGTGCACCTGTTCGCTCGGTGGCCCCTCTGTCCACAGCGAAAACAAATAATCTCCTGCCCTGTGGCCGGTGTAGCTGGTGGGGCTGGTGGGGCTGGTGTAGTCGGTCTAGGCGCCTGTGGACAGTTTCTCTTCAAATGCCCCGGCTGACCACAGCGATAACATACATCTCGACGTACCTCCCGACACTGCCCCTGGTGTCTCTGCCCGCACTGCCGGCACTGTGGAAATCCCGAACTCTGGCTGCCTGCATCCCACTTCCTCTTCTTACCGCTGCTCCCTGCACCCTTCAAGACTAACTGCTCTGCTCGGGCCTCCAGTCGATCCCTCTCCACCGCGTGGGCTCGCTGAACAGCCGTAGGGAAGTCAGGGGCCTCAATACCAGCCATGGCATGACGGATCTCTGGTCGTAACCCCCTCTGAAACTTGCTAACTCGACGCGACTCAGGGATCACTAACTCAGGAGCATAACGAGATAATGCCACGAACTCAGTCTCATACTGTGTAACTGTCTTACTGCCCTGCTGTAACTCAATGAACTCAAACACCTTCTGCTCTCTGATCCAAGCCGGTACATAGGTCTCATTGAACGCCTCGACGAACTGTGCCCATGACGGACCTCCATCGCCATATCTCTGTCTGGTGGTCTCCCACCACCGCTCGGCGTCACCTCGTAACAAGAAAGTCCCCAGCCGAACTCTGTGGGCCTCTGCACAGTCTATGGATCTCAAATGCTTCTCCACCGCTAGTAACCAATCCTCAGCCACCGTCGCATCAGCGCCTCCACTAAACTCTGGTGGTCGCAAGGCCATAAAATCTCTAAGCACTGTAGCACCTGAACCGTCCCCTGCTCCCGACGTACCTGAATGCGACGCCTGGGCCGTAGCGGTCCTATCATCATGTCTGCGCTCCTGTCGCAACTGAGATGCTGCCAGTACATCTACAGCTCGTAAAATACCCGCTAATGTCTCCTGCATATCTGGTGGCCCTGGCTGTCTCTGCTCTCCCGCACCTGTAGCCTGAACCTCCGGAGTAGGGACAAGGTGTCCTCTACCTCGTGCCGACGGTCTACCACGACCTCGCCCACGTCGTGCGTCCATGATACCTAGACAACCCAATTTAATTAGAACGCATTTCGAAATAACAGACACGTCCTAACACTCTAACTCTACCTAACAGCCTTGGTGTACAGTTACTTGTCCCCCAAAGTGACTTAATGACGCTCTGATACCAACATTGTAAGCACCCCCGCCCGGATATCCCAACCACCCGGTCTATCCGAACGAGTGCGCTCACAGAAGGGAAGAGGAATAGACAAAAGACAGAAATGCCCTGGCATGCATAAATAAGAAATTTAACAGTGGAAGCGAAACGGTAAACATGCATGCCCACAAGCACCCCGCTGATACAGCGGTCATGAAGTATATAAAAATACATACAGACCCTGTGCCAACAATAGGAGGTACAAATGACAACCTGGCACAGTCAAAAATAAAAGACAGCGACTCTAGCAAAACATCAGAGATGACGGGGGCAGCTAACTGTACACCTTACCAACGCGGCCGGCTGCTAAATGGAACGATCCTCGCCCTCGGCCTTTGCTTTACCCTTACCTGGAATGATGGAAAGCAAGGTGAGTCGCAAGACTCAGCAAGTTTATAAGAAATGAAAGGCTATAAATAAAAGAAGAGACCATCCCAAACACAGCCCCACAAGTACACACAAGTCATGAGACGCTACAACACAACAGTGTAGTATAGTGAAAGCACATACCGGTCCTTGGGGCCCACACAAGACACCTGGCACCCAAGTCCCATACCAACCTGCCGCTGCCCTAGAAGGCAACAATATCCTCAACAAACCTGTGCGCACTGTCCCGGGGCGGTACTCCCGTCACCCGTATCCACGTCGGTACTCCCGACAACCGAGCCATAGGCTCCCTCGGAACGGTACTCCCGTCCGAGAACTAAATACTATCAGTAGCCATGCAATGCACATAAAATGCAATGGCGTAGTGAGCATCAACGTGATACCAGGCGCCCATACATCCAAGCATCAGGCCATGCTCCGCCCATATAGTAAGCCACACACGATGCATATGCCCGTGCTGGATGCATTATAATCAAGCTAAAATGCTCGTGACCAAGCATAACCAAATCATGTTAATCCCAACATGCAGCCCGTACCCATGTGCACATCAAGCCATGCAACGAGAATAAAATATAAGCAGGCATGCTATAATCACATAACGGCTAAGCAAGTTAGCAGTGCTTGGCACCGGTCAACGGTCAGTGGGTAGGAGAGACTCGCCGGCGGCCTAAGGTAGACCGTACGACAGTCACTCCGCCACCGAACCGTCGATCCCAGCCCCCACTGCACAACCGCTCCAGCTAGAAAATAACCAAAAATCCAATTAATACCCGAACCGCTAAGAACCTAGCCCCAGGTGAGTACGGCATCATTCCCAACAGGCAGGGGGGTGGCACAAACCCCCGTAGGCAACCAACGAATAAAACCCACGAGATCCATTTAATAAATTAAATCTTAAACTAATTGTTTAAAAACTTCATAATTAATTAATAGCCAAAACAAATGAAGAGAGGCCCAATAAATCGCCAACGAAAGAAACGACGAGATAGGTAAGAAGAACTTGCCTTATCAGAGATATCCTTAGGCTCGTTGGGTCCAAAAGCAGTAAAAATTATACAAACTGCAATATCCCAATTATTTGCCAAAATTAATAAAATTGGACGCAAAACGAAATTCTGACCGTACAGAATATTAATTACTAGCTGCTCTACATACCTGGATAATTAAATCTGGAATTAAACGCAATTTAATCTGAATTTTTCAGCCCCAAAATCTCACAATTTCTCCCGTGCGCGCGCTGGTTTTTCTCTAAAATTGCTACTGTTTCTGTGCTCAAAATCACGCTCGAAATCGGGCTTAAATGCGGCCAAAAATAAGCGGAGGAGACGCGGCCACGTGGCAGCGCGCAGGCCAGCCACTGGGAGGCCACCGCCTCACCGAAACGCCGTCGTTTCGGACGTCCAGTGGCTGATTAAAATCAGCCAAAAATCCCCCCCCGCACGCAGCCCCCGCGACTCGAAGCCGTGTCCACCGCCTGGCAGCCTCGCGCGCGACCGCTCGCGCCCGCATGTGTCTTCAACCTATATGTGACTTATATTATATTTAAGGTGATTTTGAGCCCTTTTCTGCAACACACGCCAGCACCCGAAACTTTCCGTTAATTGCACTAACGCCCACTTAATTAATTACATTAACTCCCGAAATTTCTGAAAATCCCATTATTGAATTTCTTTTAATTTTCCTATAATTCCAGAAATTCCTAAAACAAATTAATTAATTATTTTAATTTCTTATTTCCTTAAAATCACATAAGTAAATTTTATTAAATCACAACAAATTATTTTAATATTTCTTTTAATTTAAATTACCCCAAAATTAAATTAAATTGGCATTTACGGGGCGTTACAGAGGAGGTAACCTCTACTTCCACATTTGCTCTTAATATTGATAGTGATCATGAGTATAGTGTATTAAAAGATGATGTTGAATCTCATGATACACTTTCATATGAAAAATTACTAAATACTTCAATGAGCTTAATATTAAATTTGAAAACACTTCTTTGGAATAAAAAATTTTCAAAATCAATTGCATGTATTAACAAAAGAGTTTGAACATTTAAGAACTGAAAATAAATCTTTAGTAGCTTCCAACAAAGCATTTTTACTAAAAGAGTTTTATGCAGTTCAATCAAATTCTTGTAAAAATCTGCCACATTAAAACTCCATTTTAAAAGAAAAATATGAAGAAAAACAAAAATAGAAGACATTTCTTAAAGAAAAAAAAGTTATAATTCCTTCCATAAGAAATGTCATTCTTGCTATAAATTAGGCCATGTTGCATTTAACTGTCCTTTAAAAAGGAAATCATATTCTGGACTAAAGATGGTATGGGTTCCCAAGGGTACTAAACCAATTAATGGTTATCATACTAACTCCCAAGGACCCAAAAAGAAATGGGCACCAAAATGTCCTCCTAAAGATGTATGTTTGCACAATTCAAAAAGACAGTTTTGTAAAGAAAGAAATAAGCTCACTCAAAGACAACTTGGAAGAGACGGCTAGTGGAGGAGGGTACATCATGTCAATCCAAAGAGAAGACATGATCCATAATGCCTTGAAGAAAATCAGCTATGGTATCACACTCAAGAATGGCAAGGAAGTGGAAACCTCCAAAGTTACAACAAGGCTACAATGCACACCAACATTATGTAAATGTGGAGTATGGTTGAGGTATGCTCACTTACATAATATTTTGATATTTTATTTAATGCTAATATAGAGCATCATATGCTAATTGGTAGCTTTTCTCCTTAATGGTTCTTAAAAAGATTATGCCTTTAGCACAAATGCAATGATCTCTTAATTTCTCACTGATCATTCTCTTGGATAAAAGAGAAATCAAATTATAAATCTAAAGAATAATTTTCAATTATATTCTCATGGACTTGTGCTACTCCCATAAAGTGTTAACTTCTAGTATAATTTTCAAAATCATGAAATGATTTTTATTATCGTCAAACTATTTACATATAACTTATATTTGTTCATTCTTTTCACATCTCAGGCTTAATGGAAATTGGATGAATTTTTCTTGATAGGTGTAAGAAAGTTAATTGAGTAATATGAATCATTACTCAAGTAACTTAATTGAGTGATTGTTGAAATGTGCAAACACTTAAAGATTACTTGAAGTAATATAGGAACATTAATCAAGTAATTCTTAGTCTTACTTAGTAATACCCTAAGATTTTTCCTTTTTACATTTCATTACTCGATTAATGTCTAGGCTAACTTGATTAATCATGGGTGTACATAAAAATTTCATTGTAAAGCTTCATCCCATGCCTCGATTAATCTTATTTCACATAACCTAGTAAGTTTTCTTCTACTTTTACTTAAGTCAAACTTGATATCTCAAGTTCTTCATTTAGAAATATTTTCATTTACTTGATTTTTAAGAAATCAAATAAGCATTGAACTTTCCAAAGAGTATAGTCTTAATATAATATCAACTAACATATAGAATCAAGTGTTCTCTTGGGCAACAAAAAACTTACTCTCCGGGACTATGCAAAAATGCTCTCTTTGGGACAACATAGAGTGTATAGATGCTCTAAAAAATCAGAAATGCAAGTGAGGTCCATACCAGTTGACCCCCCATTTATACTCTCAGTTCCACGGGAGGTCAACCAACATGTAATCATTGCAGTCTTTGATGACTATCAGCATGGATAATAAATGTTATGTTTCACTTCATTCCATGGTAGAACCTGTGTATTCCTCCAGGAGAAGTAAAATACCTCCCTAGGAGAAGTAAAATACTTCTACGAGACAAGTAAGTCACTTTTCTAGGACAACTCCACCACTCAAGATTACTTTTTCCTTTAACTTTCAGCCAAATACAAGAGTGATTGGGGAGCCATTGTTGTAGTCTAGAATGGAGGACGTGTCTCCCTCTTGGGAGAAGAACTTCTCTTGAGAAAGAGAGAAGATGACACTCTTCTCGAAGAAGAAGTTCTCTCGAAGGAAATTAAGGAGGAACGTTCTCCCAAGTAAGGAAGTTCCTCCAAAGAAATGTCTTTCACCTTGTTAAGCTTTCAGCAACATTTCATCCCATCCATTCACTCTCCCAAGGAACAACAAGGGAAATGCTCTCCCAGATAATTAATGCCCTGTCATTTCCTTGTGCAATGACAACCCACCTCAAGGCACTCATTTTCCTGAAGAACTACTCCTCTAGGGGGTTTCTCACTAGGCTTTATCCGTGCTTAACCTGGGATAACACCTTGTACCCTCGTGGATGCGTGCCATGTGTCGTACTACTAACATTTGAAGGGGTATAAATACCCCTTCCCTTTTCATTTTAAAGGGATCTAACCTTTCATCTTCTCATAGACAATATATTACACATGCTTGTTCTTTTGGAGGGACACACATCACCTCTCTCGAATAACACTTTACTTACTTGTTTATAGCAACCAGATGACCATTTCTAACTTAAACATTAGAGGGCCCGGGAAGAAGAAATCATTGCATGCCTTCTGGCTGTGTATTGCCTTATAACATCCCTCTCAGATAGCGGAGCCACTTATCCATACAGTCACCATCTCTTTATCCCACATCAACCTTATCCTTCTTGTTCAATTCTAATAGTTGCTTATTTGAGAGACTCAAACCAGCTAAACTCTTTCTCGGGCAGCAGTTAGATACTTCCTCTCGACTTGCAAACAAAGTTCTTTATTGGCTCTACCTCAATTTGGGCTTCCCACTTTATAAATTTTAATTGTTGTATTTCCAACACAACAACACTAGAGCTTAGTTCGAGAAAGATGTAAGCCTTAGCCATGATACCCTTGCCTTGACAACATAGGACGAAGGAGATCAAATTCCTCCACCCATTAAGGACTAACAACAAGGGACTAATATTAAGAAAGTGAAAAGCCTTAGTAGTGGGCTCATCTAGAAGGAATCGACATCTAGCTAGAGAGCTTCCTCATACACTACAAGTTGGTGAACCTTTAAGTTTATAGAGACAACATACCAAAAACCCTCTAAAGGAAAATGATACTTCTGGACTAAATATGAAGCCTCATCCTCAATTAACACTGACGAATCTAGAGTTAGGTCAGAATGAAGACTTTCAAGATCAAACTCTACCTCTTCCCCATCTTAGACACCTAGTGTGTCACTAAATGATAGACCAATGGGGGAAGCACTTGGTTCTTCTACACCACTCAACCATACCCTAGACCTAGCTAGACAAGTTTGAAGAGTTTGAGTTATTATTCTCTTTTGAATTACTAGATGAAGATATCGCATGAAAGGTCAGGTGACCCAAATATAAAGACTGAATAAAGATGAGGAACAAGTTGAACTAGAGGAAATAAGATTTAACCAGCTAAAGGTGAGAGCACTAACTCATCGAAGGGTCAAACCATAGAAAAAAGAATAACTAAAATACACTATGGCTAAGTTGAGTAGCTGAGTTGAATGCGCTTATTATTGAGTTGGGCTTGCCCTACTTCCAAGTTGGACTTCGCCTTGCTGAGATATTGAGTTAGGCACATTCAAACCAAGTTCAAGCCTCACTTTTGCTGAGTTGTCAAGCTGGGATGTCACTTTACTGAATTGCCACTTCACCATCATTGAGTTTGCCTTGTTGAGCTATCACATTTTCTTTGCTAAGCTATTGACTTGCCAAGCTTTCACTTTGCCTTTACCAAGCTAAGTTGGTCCACTACTGAATTACACCTCTCCAAAAGCATGTAATCACTTCACACTCAAGGTCTTCTAGGGCTAAATAAACTCTTTATTTACAAGGCTAAATGGGAGTGAGAAACGAGAAATTAAAAGGCACATTTCTTCTAACGGAGCAGTCATCCAGAACTCCATAAAAAATTATCATGAATGGATGCCTTTCAAAGAATTAAAAAGAGATCAGCTCAATTACTCCACAAGTTGACCAAATTGCTCAACTCAAGGAGTGAAAGGCAATTGATGAGGCAATATCCCACTAAGGGAGAAATTACTTTATTTCCCCTAGTGGCTCACCAATCACCATGTACCCAGTGTACCATCAAAGGCGAATCGAAACTTGCCACATATTTGTACTAGGAAATGCCAGATGCCCTCAGATCTTCAAAACCTTTCTTTAGAGAGATCCATTGATTTGACTTGACTTCGATCCATCGCTGACATAAAGATCTGGGTGAACTTAATCTACTCCTATGGATCTAATGAACTAAAAATGTCTCTAATATCTCAAAAATCTCTTTAATCACTTGAGAATATAGACCTGAAAGCCAAACTACACTTTGGGTGACACTCCATTCTATCTATAAATAAGAATAACTTCTAAAGGTATGATCATGAAAATAAGAGCTCACTTTATATTAGCCTTATATACCTTTTTCTTATTAATTTGAGTATCGGAGTTCTCTTAACGAACAAAAGCCCTTGTCTTTGCAAGTGTATGGTTCAAGGTAGATCTCGATAATCGATCTAGCATCATCACTCACAAATTTAGCAGTGAAATAAAATATAACGTATGCACAATAAAAGTAGTTATTGCAATTTTTTAGATATGAGTATTATTTCATTTGTTATTGTCCTCAGCCTAAGAGGTGTTGACTATAATTTCCCCATTTATTTTAAATAACTTACGAGTCCTAATAAATTTCTGATTTCATATTAATTATTAATAAGCGATACAATTGCATACATGAAAGAAAAATGTATCTAAATTCTTAAAGAAGATTGACTTTAAGATCCCTTTTGGATGCAGGAAGATATGTCAATCTAACTTTGCATGGATCCACATATCATTAAATGCATGCCAACTTCCAACAAGGTATCCACTCCCTAAGTGGATCATCCTGTCCCCTGCAAACCTCAATAAAGTAAACGTTCACACTTTCCCTAAAGGAAAAAAGCTGTCTTTATCCAATTTCTATATAAAAATATCATCTCAACCATTTCTCAATATTATTTTCTTTATAATAATACTAATAATAACTTAATTTTTCAGTGTTATGCTTCTTTTCTCTTTTTCTTTTTTTGGTTATCGTATGATCATTAATACTAAGCTTATTTTGTGGGAGCTAGCGAGAGTATCAAATATTGAAAGGACGGTGACCAAAGAGACCAAAATCCTCTTGCTGCTCGATCCATATATGCAGACTATATATACCACTTTAAAGGGTTAATTTTATCTATTGTTCAATATATATAAAAGCATTATTATTTAGCCTATTTTATTCACTACTAATTAATTAACTGGGTTCACATTTTACACCCACCTCAACAAGAAAGTGTACCTTGGTGAACTACCAAATTAAAACTTGGTGGGTTACACTCACCTAAAAGCAAAGCACCACCCACCACACATGACCCAAATAAATTAATTAAGGATATCCTGGACGGTCTGTCAGCCAGATGTTGGAATTGAAGATTGAAAAATACAACTCAAAAGTACTTATAACTTTGTGAATGAGTATTATTAATGATATATTTCAACAGGTACTTGTAACTTTGTGAATGTCAAAACTAACAAAATATATCAAAATTACTCTGTTTAAATCAAATTAGTGTTTATTTATTAGGTTATTTGTCATTGTTACTTCCCCCGCGCGCCTTAGAGTCCATGTGCAGGCCATGACCTAACCATGCAAGTCACTGCCCAATTATATTCATTTCTTAAATATTTTTAAAATATATTCTTTGTCCCTAGCTAGGTTTCCAGGATTACGTCGTTGACTAGAAAAGCTTTATTGTATTCATGTATATTTTAGGATATATAAATGAACAAGAAATACCAAATTTTTGTCTATTCCTAAACTTTACTATATACATGTGTTATCAATCCCCTCTTAAACTTTGAAATCTAACATATCGTTACAGTATTGTTAGCCTAATGAAGTGATATTAATTAAAGGATTGTAAAGTTCAGATAATGAATTAAATAATAAAATTGAAATATCAGAACAGATTTGAAGAACCTACGAGAAAAAGTTGGTAACTTTCAAATCATCTGTCCTAATCTAAAATACCACCCTAACATCATTTTCATCATGTTTATTGAATAAAATTTAATGACAATATATATATATATTATAACAATTCTTATATAAATGAACATTAATTTGTAATCCCTGACCAGTACGTACTCAGAATGCATTCATACAAAGACAGGGACAGTACTGAAAGGCTTGCTAGTTAAGGTTGGAGGTGCCAGCTAGCTGTACCACTGAATTAGATTCATATATACCTAGCTCTGGCCATGCCCAATGACACTTCACGTCGTATCCCATACACTTCTCCACTGATGTAGCATTATTAATTTTTTTTTGATAAAAGTTAATTATAGAGCAATGATAATTATTTTTGAGTGCGACTAAGAGGGTAATTCCTTGTTTGGGAATGTTCGGTTTGAGTCATAGTTACTATCAAGAAGGTAGGCCCATCACTCTAGTCCTACCATAGTGTACAAGGTTGGTTCTTGTATTTATCGTTCATTTTGATACTACGAGTTAAGATCATATTCTTGCAAGTATAATGGATTAAAATTCAGACTCCAAACCCAAAAACATATAGAGATAATCTTTCGAATGGCTGAATTACCACCACGGTGGCTAATGAGGCATTATTATTGGACGAGTATATATTCTTCAATGTTTGACGTCGGTAGTAGTGGTCCATACATGTATGCATGATTCGCATTAAGTAACAACTACATCTCTCGATGGAAAAGATTGATAACCATTAGCCATAACTTCGTGAAAACAATTCACTTGTCAAGTTGGACACTCAAGCTCTGTAATGTATAATAGATTATAAAGGCAGGTGCATGGACGAAGACAGTCCAAAAAGTCCAAGCTTTCAAATTAAGCATTAATTATTGCTCAATCGAAGCATGCATGGGCCTTTTGCGTGTTCTGCAAGAAATTAAAAGCTTGAGGCAAGCCATGTGAGGAACCCACCCCCCTGAAGCTTCCAACCGATCGAGGGTCTGAATACGTATGCTATTACAAAACACTATGAAATTATTAAATTACGTTAATATAGAGTGGTAATTAAATTGGTAATATTTGATTATGTATTAAATAATGTTTTTATAAAACAAGAACGCAGATTACTGTGAATATGGGTATAATTGTGACTAGGTACGTAGAATTTTGTATTTATCGTGTGAAAAGAACTTATCCGACAACCCCCCTAGTCATTGAAGGACTTGATTAAGGGGTGAACTCTTCTCTAGAATTTGTTGCATGACAATGAGATATATAGAAACACAAATTAAAATACACGTATAATCAGTACTATATACTGCTCACATAATATTCTTCCCAACTGGCTCTCTAATTAAGATCAACCATTAGAAGGGTCTTAGGACTTGAGACATGGATCGATGTTAAGGAGAACTCTCGTAGCCTTCCTCTAACACTCGTGATCGTGATCAACCAGCTCAAGTTGTCAAATAAGAAGATTTACCTTTGCTTCGCGTTCATAGATACTGCCCCTCGATACCCTAATTCTCTCTCTACATTTTCTAACACAAATGATACTAAATTGTGAGTTTTAATTATGATATTAGTATATAGAATTCAATCGTACTTCTAGTATATTTCAAAAATATATATAAAATCTGATTTAATTTGTATATAGAGTTAAATACTTGTCTTTTTTTTTCCTGGCTGGAGACAGTAACCCAGAACCAAAAAAGAGGAATGATATGTTAGGAAGAAAGATAGCATGGAAATTGTTATTGCCAAAATAAAACAATTAGAATTTATAAGGTGAGAGTGTCCAGGTCTTAGTGGAGCGTGGTGTCCAGCTTCATAAATTAAAATTGTGAGTTTTAATTATGTTATTATCGAAATATAATAATTAAAATTTATTTATTTTGTGAAAACTCAAGGAGCAACAAAAAAAACACAAGGATCCCCTTGGGCTCCCTTCTTGGTCCATAAGAGCCAAGGAAAGAAGCAGTCATTTGGGGATGACCTAGTTTGCTGGCCCATAAAAGGTCCGATTCATTGATAGGTAGGGTCATGAAGCCAAAGAGATTGAGATTGTGGAACAATGGTGACGACCTCTTCACCTTCTAAGAGAGTCTACAAGATAGAAAGTAGTAAGGGGCATGGGGGGATTTCTCTCATGCGGGCCTTCTGATACTTAAGTCAGAAAAAGTCTTCGTGCATATAGTGCGAAATATATACAATGCAAGGATGTTGTGTAGATGAGGAAATACAAAAAGGAAGGATGGTATAACAAGTGTGATGCAATGTTTATGAGTGCTTGCTAGACCCCAAATGAGGAGTTTGGGGGAGATATTTATAGACAACATAAGCAATAGGGACACATGACGCACACGTGCGAGGGCGCAATGCTCCTTCCCAAGAAGGGATGGTGCTTCTCCCCTTTGCGTTGTTTTCCTGGGGTTAAGCATGGAAAGGCCTTTGGGAGAATCCTTTTCTTAGGAAAGGCTCTCTAAAAAGAGGTGGGTCTGGAATAGGTGAGCCACATTACTGCAAGACAATGCGGGGTAGTGCAAGTAGGGGACGTATCTCCTTGGATTTCTCTTGGGAGAAAAGCTCGATGAGCATTATTAGGAAAACGCTATTTTGCGACTGATTTTTTGCCACCGATGGATTCGATCGGTAATTAGTGATGGATTAACGATTGATTTTTAAATTTTGCAATTGAATTATTTTCTGACCGATTCAGTAACAAAAACTGCCATCATTAATTCTGGTACTGATTTTGATCATAAAATTTGCAACAAAAATTTTTGATTGGTGAATTTTCGACCAACTTTGCCACTGAAATAGGTTAGTCGGTAATTACAAATCGAATTTGCGATCGAATTTTTCGTTTGATTTTTTTTTTTGTTAAAACATTGAATTAGTTGTTAAATCAAAATAAAGTAATTTATGAAAATAATATTAATAATTAATATACGTTCATAAAAATAAAATAATTTATGATTATGATAACTGATAAAATAATTTAAATTATGATAGTTATTAAATAATTTATGATGATAATCTAAAATATGATAATAAAATATTTTACTGTATTGCATCAAATTAATATTTATTTTAAAATATAATTATATTAAGTAATATTTTACATTATTGTATAAAATATTAATTTATTATCATTTTGAGCTCCCTCACCCAAAAACATTATAAATAAATAAATGTGAGTTTAAATAATATTCAAATCAAATGCAACAGATTTTAGGATTAACAATTTAAGATAGTGTGCTATACCAGTAGAGGAAATTTTCAGCAAAAATTTGCATTCTCTCTGTATATATTGCTCAATTTGGTTATAATCCTCCTCAAGTTTATCTCTATATATTGCTCAATTTGTTTATACTCTGTGAAATAATTTTTGGTCACAACACCTGAGCCAAAAATTACTTCCATACTTTGGGTGTTATCAATTGTTGCATATGCCTGCAAGCAGTTATATCTTGTATTGGCATCCCTGTGTTTAAGTCTAGCTACAAAACAATGCCGCAAACTAGCATCCAATAACAGGCTAGCATTTTGTATCATCTTTTCCATGTTTTCAATGAATGGGAGGTCCTGTACTACCATAATTTAGGAGCAAAAAGGTGCAAGTTATTAACACAACCATTTAATAATAAATATTATGTTACAAATATAAGCTCACTATATTATATATATATAAAGGCGGGTTAAGCCCTGACCAGGCTTAATAAGCCTATTAAACCCGTATTGAATTGAATACTATATTATACATATAAAGATGAGTTAAACATTGACCGGGCTTAATAGGCCAATTAAATCTGTATTGGGTTAATACTATATTATACATATAAAGGTCGGTTAAACCCTGATCGCACTTAACAGACCTATTAAACCTGTTACGGGTATAATATCTCTTGGTTTCATGTGCCCATTAAACCCAGAACGGGTTTAAGTTGCCAAATCAGCCCAGAACAAACAAAATTGGCATTTGTCTTCTTCTTTTCCTACAAACCCATGGGTTCCAACTCCCCTTCTTCTTTCCTTAGCTAGGAATGCTTCCTCACATGCCAAAAATTAAGCCTTTCCATTATATATATATATATATCCATGCCTCCTCCAAATTAGTTAAATGCCCCTAGAGTTAAGACTCTTACATGAAGACTCCCCTATGGTTTAAATGTTAGCTTACACATTAATCCAACACCAAATAACATTCCAACACATACCTTGGTTTATGTCAGGTCCCATCACCTCTTAAGTCAAATATTTAACTTTTCCACTCCTATTGCACATTGCCTATAGATGTAACATATATTCCACCAAATTATCATTATTCTAAAAAATAAATATCTTACTCCAAAGTATTTCACTTGGATGCATTAACGAGTCGTTACAGATTCTCCCCTCCTTAAAGGAATTTGGTCCTGCAAATTTGCATCAGGTTTCTCAAACAAATGAGAGGAAAGAATACTTCATCTCCTTTGCATCAAAGAGATATAGGAACCATTATAAACACTAGCCAGTTTCGGAGGCATAACCAAGCGATAGGTTAAAGATCCTCCCTGCACCACACAATCCAACATAATGTGAGAATTAAGTTTCCTTGAAACTCTAAACTTCTTTACAATCCTTCATAAGCATTATTTTCCCCTATACATGATCTTCCATGGGGAATTCCAAATTATGGCATCATTCATCTTTGAGTTGCTATCTCAAGTTCTAATAAAACCCCATCCTCTTCCAGCAAATAAGTGACTCATATGATCCACTATAGCATACCCCACATAGTGATATTTCATTGCCAGTATAAAGGCTATAACTTTATGTAAAACACCAATAAGGTAAATAGTTACCCTCAACTACTGTGATGGTTGAGGCCATAGGCTTTCATATGTCTTCTAGGGCGTTACATACTATTACAATCATCCTCCTTAAACAATTCCCTCCATCTACGTTGTCCTTTACCCAATTGCCTCTAGGAGAAGGGTAGTTACTTTCGACTCTGATAACTTGTATAAATTTTCTCCAGAATTCCAACACAACAACTTTGGCAACCAATACCCATAATAAGTCGGGTAATTCTTTCCATATTGTCTTTAATTGCCACATAGCATAAGCATCCATCCGATCACCCTATACAAGCATATAATTTAGTAAATCCCACATAAAAAAAAAATAACTTCATACATAGTGAATTCCCTTCCCACACAAAGGTATAACTAACATCGGTATGGTGGTTAGCTCTTACTCCTATCTTGGAAAACAAATTCCACAAATCAAGAGACTACAAATCCCAATTATCGTTGTAGTCCTTAATCAATCAATTATGGGCTTCACCTCTACAAGCTCACCTCGAAAACCCATCTTTTCTATGTGCAGACAAAGTTGAGGATTTCCATGACAACACACTAGGCTAACTACATCCCTTATCAACCAATCCTTACAATTGATCCTTAACTTTCCCACTTCATTCGTCCATTCTATTCCAAAATAGGTTAGGCATCAAATATCAAAGCAATAGAAAATCAACCACCCTCTGGGTGGTATTCCCAGTAACACATTGAGTAATACATTAGGAATATCGCAAATCATTGAGATCTTAGATAACTTTACCTACTATTAGCACCTATAATCATAAAGGCGATATATACCTCTCAGCTATGTCACATCAATCACTCATCCCCTATTACCAAAATCATCGGAGTTAAACCTATTAACTTATGACTATTATAGCCATTAACTTATCACTCTTATACCAGCCAGCTGGCTGCTAAGATAACTCAAAATAAATTACATTCCTCGATCAACCTTAGCACAATATCAGAATAACCAATCCATACCAAAATTAAAATCAAAATCTGTAGTATCCATTACCACTAAATCATTAAATAACTCTTTACCATACACCTCAATTTCACATCTCTGGCATACATTATTATCAATCAACACCACATTCCCAGATGTGGGCATTACAAGTAGTGTGGCGATATAACCTTAAAGATAGAGATATAACATACAGCCTATGGTGCCACATAAAGTTGAAAATAAATTATATCTAAAAGCACATGCACATCACTAACATACAAATAAAGAAAATACCTCATAAGGTCTCACTGCCTCCCCTAGCATCAGCTACTGTTTGAGGAATTGTCCCATGCATCCTGGGCACATCTTGCATCACTATAGATCTCTAGTCTTGGCTGACAAGGACCTCCAACCTCTCAACCCTGTGGACAATCTCTCTGTTTGTGCCCCATCTAGCCACACATAAAACATATTATCCTTCCAAATGGCAGGGATCATTATCTTGCTTGCCACATGTACTTCACAATGGGATCCCTTCTGCACTCTCGACTAAACTAGTCTTTTCGTCTTCTCTTCAAATCCCCACTATGGCCTTGAGATGAACTCACATCTTTCTGAGTAGCATGTCCCATCCTCAACTCAATCCTCTACTGCTTAATAGCATAAGCTCGCTGCACCACAGTGGGATAGTCAGTGATCTGTGCTCCCGCCAATGCATAACGAATATCCATATGTAAACCCCTCTGAAATTTGGCCATTTTCTTGGCCTCAGTCAAAACTAAATCTAGGGAGAATCGAGCTAGGAAGATAAACTCAGATTCATATTACGCCACCATTTTATCACCTTGCACCAACTTAATAAAGTCATAAGCTTTCTGTTCCTTAACCCACTCAGGAAAGAAATGTTCATTAAAGACTTCTTGAAAATTTATCCACGATGGTTCCCTACCAATATATCTCTATCTGGCAGTTCCCACCATCACTCCCCATCCCTACTTAAAAGAAATGTGGTTAACCTCACCTTTTAGCTATCATTACATCCCATAGATCGAAGGTGCTTTTCCACTAATGCCATCTGATTTTCTTCTGCTAAAACATCCACACCCCCATGAAATTCAGGTGGTCGAAGTGCCACAAAATACTTAAGCAATCGACCCCCAGCATAACCATCAATCTCATGAACCACTAGGTGGGAAGACTGACTATCATCAATGGCCTAAACAAGACCTACCTTGGCCTCTCGAGGTCCCTGTTCTGGTCTCACTTGACCAGCAGTGACCATTTCTATTGTCCTCTGTACCTCTGCCAAGGTCTTTCACACCTCAGCCATCTCTTGCCGCCAGTCTCTACTGGTCTCTCTTGGAATCTCGGGTGCTGCTATAGGTGTAGGTGTAGGTGCAAGCTGGCCCCAGTCTCTACTATAGCTTGGTGTCCTCCTTCTGCGAGCTCTTATATCCCTGCACAAACAACATATTCAGAATTTGAATTTCCCATTTAAACTCATATTTAATCATACCCAACACGCTTATGTGTATAGGGACTCATCCTTGAACCCTGCTTTGATACCAACTGTAAAGGCTCGGAGGTCTAATACAAGGCTCTGTTACCAAACTGCTAGGGCTTGCCTTCGGAAGTCTTGTTAGCATAGGAATTCTGAGGGAAAGCCTACATAAGATGGGAACAAAGCATAACTCAATCAAGATCATTCATATCATTAACAACAAATAACAATGCTTACTTTTTTTTTTTGTACAGAATAAAATAAGCATTATCATTTACATTCTGTTAGCCTATCCCAAAGGGATACAACAAAAAGTATACAGCCACTAGCAGACCACATACCAACAACATCCATAAGAAATTTTATACGGGAGAGCTCTGTACACATCTAACCCAATATATCATGCCTTGCTAGGATTCTTCTTCTCATCCTCCACTTACCAGTACCTGGAATGATGTAAAGAGAAAGAATGAGTCGTAAGGCTTAGCAAGTATAACACAACGAAATGGAGCATGAGATATATCATAATGGAGAATCAGTAGGCAATAACATGTTAGAGTTATGCTCCACAAGCCAATTATATTTTATATAATTGATCATACTTTTTCATTGGGATTCTTTATCTTCAATCAATTGTTATTGCAAGGCATTATGTTTTATTTGTCAATAATGTGTGTCATCATTATTTATTGCGATCTATACTTGAAAAAGTCCATAGATCAAATAGGCTCATGGAATATGGTCGTGCATAGAGATGAAAATCATGAAGCATATTCCTTATAAGCCTTGATCTTAAATGTTCATAGTCATAGAGTTATTAGGAATGGACACTAATAACTCAAATAGGCTAAGACATATGATGCATACTCAATTAGGAGAATGTCTTGTTTCATGGACATTGGTGTGAGGACACTAATGCATATATGTGGGTGCTTATTATAAGAATAAGTACACCGAACTGACCTGCTACAGAATTCCTAATGGTTATTGTTTAATGTCGAATTGGAATTCTTGTATTGTAATTGTGCAGATTGATCCTTAGAATTGATGTAATGTCCCAAATCAAAAAATGAATAATTATACAATTATTTCATGAAATGTTGCATGTTTGGTGGCAATAATGGAATCTAGGAGACAGTTTAGGTGTACTAAATAGCCGAATCAATAGGAGAGAATGCCCCGGGATGCACATGACTTGAAAGAATGAGATGTCCATAGCAAGCATAAAAAGACAAGATTTTTAATATCGAGAGGAACCGAATCTAGAACTATTTTCGGTATAGTTTCAGACCGGTTTAGAAAATTGAATTGTTGTAATAGGCTTTCGAAAGGACAACGAAACCTTCACAAAAGTCAAAAACTTCATAAGGAACAACTCTTTAGTGGTTTCATGAAGAAACAAAAGGGTTTTCGGCCAAAAATAAATATTCAGGCCTAAGTGTAATTTTTGAAAGTTTCTGAGGGGAGTTGAAATTTCATTTTTACAAAACTCCGAGAGGTCAAATGAGAATTTTAGATCATGAGGGTCTTAACAGAAGTTTTGTAAAAACTCATGGGCCTTATGGAAAGGGCCAAAATGCATTTCAAAGTTTGGGGAGGGGGTGAAAGTGTGATTTTTGAAAAAAAGCGCTTGGCAGCCATGGCCAACCAAGCTTTTAGCCATCCATTCCAACACCACTTTTAGCCATGGAAAACACAAGCTAAAGGTCTAAGGGACCCCAGAGCTTGGCCTGGAGTAATGTATGGCCGACAAAGATGATTAAAATGGACAAAAATCGATCGAAAATGGCCAATAATTTTCCCACTGTAAATCAACTTTTGAGGCTACTTTCAGTGCGTTTTGGAATGATCTAGGGCATGAGAGGACCCTAGTGGCCTTGGGTTATGTGAGGCTAGTCATTTTGTGGTTCAAAATTTGGTATAAATTGAGATCCGAAGTGGCTAAATGTTCTTAAAATTGTAGCTCAAAATCGAAGGCATTTTAGGCTAAATCGAGTGGTAAGGATAGAGGGCTTTCGATCCTTGAGCGTAGTAGGTCATTTCTGGAGCATTTGGTGAGCAACGGAGCAAGAACGAAGGAGATTCGAAGACTCGTCAGAGCCCTAGGCAGACTTCCTGGCCGAGAGTTTGAGTTGTCCGTTGAGCCTCTTCCCGTGCTCCTTTCGAGCCATCTCAGAAACCATTCAGATTGATTAAGCATTTAGTTTGATGAGGTGTAGAAATCTCGATTTGTCGATGTACTAGCATCGGAGAAGACGACCGACGCATGTGCTTCGCGCGTTGGCACGTGCGGCCTTGTATTTTTCTGTAATTTTTATTATTATTCCTAGAAAATTATTTTAGGATTTATCATGAAAAAATATTTGGTAAAATATTGATGTAGGTATTTATTTTTGATTATTAGAGAAAATAATTAGAGAAAAAAAGGCAAGAAAATTAAGGAAAAGTAGTTTTTACTTATTATTTAAATAAATATCTTGCCTAGGGTGCTTTGAGACTTGAGGTGAAATAGTTGGTGCTATTTTCGAGATTTGGCACAAAAACTGAGGTCATACACGCTTTTCTAATTTTTCAAACTTTGTGAAAGGTAATTGGTACCATTTCAATTGGATTTAGTTTATGAAAATGGCTAATAAGTGGTTCGACCCCAAAACCTGATTTAATGTAAATGTTTTTATCATGTTGTCATGCCTTGATGTGAATATGTCATATAGATTGCATTTGCATGCTATAATGAAATATGCATATGTACACAGTGATATTATTGATCATGCATCGCATAATTAAGGGTTTGGGATTATGGATTGACACTGCTGCTCTACCAAGGGTGCACCTATACACCTCGTTCTAGTAAGAAGGCTGTAAAAATGGGGATCAACAGTTGGGTGAGGTTGACTCAAACTAAGATAAGGAATAAGACATTTTGTATAATTGCATCCATGCACGAGATATGTGTAACGCCCCGCTCCCACTTACGGGAGTTACTCGTGAATAATTACCCGATTTGTTCACCTGCCCGGTCTGAGGTGAAGGGCGAACTATGTTTCAAGAAGAAACGCCCTAGGTGGGAACTAGGCTTCGTCTGGCCCTTCGCTTACCCAGGATCCATAAACACCCTAGGACCTCGCGAGTTTCTTATGAATGAAGAAATAACCTGCTACACAGCCCAAGGGCTTCAAGATGCTTCTTAACACCGGGCTAGACTAAGGGGAAAACTCATACTCAGAAAAATCCTCCAATTTTTCCAACATTTCATCGCTCGGGGACTCCTTCGGGGATTTTATAATTTCTTCTATAGCCCAAAATCTCCCAAAATTGGGCTTATTATTTCCCCTTTTACTCCCCTATTTTTTGAAATTTTTCCCTTTTTTTTTTTTCGCGCGCGGGCCCCAAGGCCGGCTAGGCCCGGCCGCGCGCGCCTGGGGCGGCCGCGGCCCGCGGCCACGCGGGCTGGCCTAGCAGCGGCCGCACGGGCCGGCTGCGCGGGTTGGCCGCGCGCCCGCGCACGCCCGCGCGCCTGCCTACGCGTCTGCGCGCCCCCTGTTGCCTGCCGACCTGCTGCTCCCCAAAATTTTCCAGCAACCCATTTTTTTTGAATTTCCAACTTTCCAACACCCCAAAAATGCCCAATTTCTCCAGATTTTCCTTTCCATACATACACATCAAAATATACCCTTTGGGCTTAAAGAAACCCTTACACAAAGCATATACAATTTAAGCACAAATTACACCATTTGAAAAAAAATATTCAATGTCTTCATGCTCAGGCCTCTTTCTCTTGCCAAACCCTTCCATAGCATGCTTCAATACCTACAAGAGGTCAAATAAACCTCATGAGCTCCAAGAGCTCAATAAGGGTGCAATGACATAAAGTATGGAAATTAACAATATAGATGCCAATGCCATATGCAAGTGCCTAGGGTTCCAATACCTCAACCCTCAAGGTTAAAGGCTTCAACATACCCATCCAACACACAATTTCATGGCCATGAGTCTCATGCACACAAGCATATGCAAAGCAAGCACAAAAATGTTAAAATGCATACAAGAGTCATGCTAGCCCCCATCCACTTGGGGCTTTCCCCTTACCTCAATACTCCATGGATCTTCAAGTTTCCAACAACTTCAAGCCTCTAAAATCACTTCCTTTAATTTCCTCAAACTCCTTACATGAAAAACAAGTCTAGGATTATAAAGAGATCCTTTAAAATGAGAAATACAAGAAAATTATGTAACCTTTACCTCTAGGCTTCTTGGATTTCTTCTTCTCCTTTTTCTTCTTCTTTCTCTCTTCTTCCTTCCTCTTTATTTCCTTCAAATGGCTAAAGGGAAGACTTCCTCCATCTTCCTTTCTTTTCTTTCTCAAGACTCTTCAAATGGAAAAACTTGAGCTTGAAGGTCCACTTCCCTTTTTATACACTTTCATTTCTCTTTTCTTTTTGATTTATTTTCCTAGCCTTGATATTCCCAATTTCAAGACTTGATCCTAGCCTTTCATTTCTCCTTTACTTTTGAGAATAAATCTTGACCATTGGAAGAAGCACAATCCATAGCCCTTAGTCTTCTTTAATCTCAACCCTTGATGCATTTTGGAAGACTAAATCCCCACCATCCAAATTAACACAATCCATGTGTTTCTCAAGAATGAATCCTAGCCATGGACTTCTTTGGAGATCCAATCTCCACCATCCATCTCATTCTTCTATTGGATCCTTGCATCCCATTTGGCAATCCATGCCAACATAAGGCCTTAAATCTCTACCATTAGATAAATTCCAATTTCAAGACTAATTTTCCACCATTGGATCAAGTCTTCAAATCCCATAAAATATCCCATTTCTCATTTATTTAATTGGGACTAATTTCACCACATTAATTATGAAAGACAACTTAGAGAGACATAAATGTTTTTCTCTGCCATTTATTTTAATCTCCCATTTTCCCCCATTAATGCTTGACCATTTTCTTTTCATTTGCAATTTCCTTTTATTGCAACATAATCATTACACTCACATGGGCTAAATGGCTCATCTTTTCCATTCTTTTTGGTTTATTTAAATCCCTTAATTTTTGCTTGAATAAGACCATGCGAAGTGTCACTCTAAGACACAAATTTGGCTTCCAAGTCTTCCATCTCACCCATCCATTAATTATAAACATAATTTACCAATTAATTATTTCCACTCCCATAATTAATTTCCTCCTTTTCTTATAATTAATTCCTTTATGAAATTTCTCTCCAAAATTACCAAAACGCCCTTTGTGAATTTTCAATCCCATTTATTTCCACATAATGCAAAATGGGAACTAATTCACTTCCATATTCAATTCCACCTTGGAATTATCTCCAAATTACCCTTTTATTGGACTTTGCTATCCAAATTACCAAAATGTCCCTCTCATAGGGCACCCTCAATCTCAAGGATTCAACACCTTCTCAAGGGCATTTTTGGAATTTTTCTCACTTTCTTTCCTATTTTCTTAACACCGGTTACACCGGGTGTTACATTCCACCCTCCTTAAAAGAATTTCGTCCTCGAAATTCACCTTACCGTAATCTCCTGCCCAAGATAATCGCATTCTCGGGCTACATGGCAAATTCTCGTGCTCGAGAACCTCATAGCCTATTCATTTCTCACATTTACCTTGGGTTACACCTACCTCAAGGCTTTGCTTTAGGCCTTTGATCCTCCGACTCTCGAGGACCTTCACTGATCGAATACCACTTTGGCCTCCCGCCAAACCGCACCTTTGGTCGCTGGTCTCGCTTATTGCAACGCTGTCCATCTACAGATGGATTTTTCTCTGCCGCGAAGCATCACTTTACTGACCACTTCCCATTTTCCATCAATCAAACAACTTTCACTAACATTGCTTCACTGATCAGTCTACCACGGTTTTACGCTGATCACACACGGCAACGTTTCACACTGCCAAATCACATGGCCACGATTTTACGCTGGTCCAACCAGCAACGTTTTAGCACTGGTCATCCACCGCAATGTCTCTTTTAGTGCCCACAAGACACTCTAACACCCAATCATCATGGCGTACCGCCATTATCACACGCACGCATAGCCTAAGTTGATCCTCATGGCAACCTCTCATTACCGATCAACTTATCGTGCTAGCACTACATGGGAAGCACCTATTTGGCCCACCTTGCCAACTTCGACCATTTCATACATGGTCTTCTATCTTGACCAGCCGACCCTCATTTTCGATATAATTACGCGGAATCAACACACCTAACACTATGCCAGGTAATTACACAGTTCAACCATACGTACATTACCCGAGTACAACTCGAGCTTGGCGATGCACGCACCATTACAATCTCACTTTGAGCTTAACCATGCTTGGGCCACATCCTTCTCCCAACTAGGGGTTCTTTGCATTAAGCACACAAGGTACTTACTAGCCGATATCACATGCTAGTAGGGTCTCATACCCATACCAGGGACTCTCTATTGAGCAACCCCTCTTCAATTTTTTTTTTCACCCCGTTCCAACTTTTACAATCATGTTCCCATGCTAGGCCTTACCTTGGCTACTTACCCTACCATGAGTCCAGGATCCTACCATTGCGCTTAGGGTCGTGGAACCTTTAATCAGCCCTCGTCATCACCCACGGTGCGTGGCACAAGTGATTGGCTTATTACCATCTGCACAATCACTTATGCATCGCACCTGTAGGATGACTCGTGCCTTTGGTCCCCACCACAACAAGCTATCATGGTTACACCCCCACTCTTGTAGTGGTCTTCTAGCCAAATTTTCTCGCCCAGCTTCAATTTCATTAGGACTTTTCAAATCTCCCTATTTCTCAACAAAGCCTCTTACTCTTGAGGCACGAACTTTCAGCCATCATACATCAGGTTCATTCTCAACCCGTAATAGACACCTGATTTAAACCATGCATAATGGTTCCTCTTGCCCTCCTTGGCAAGGACATCACCATGACAACAACGAATTTTCTCCCCCACGATCGTTGCATTTCAAAATTCATCGATACCAGCCTTCATGGCCATTCGCACTCGGCTTCAAGGTCTTACCATGCACGATGGTTACCTTTGACCTTCCTGACCACTTCTTTTCCCTAACCGCGATGACGACACCACCATGCCATCACAAAAGACTTGCTGCTCTTTGAATCTCACTGGTCACCACAACCAGCACGACCCTACTCTTAGGCCGCCTTCCTGATATCACTATCTATAGTTATAGCAGCTAGCTAGTTCCCTGAGAGACTCTGGCTTCTCTCAGATTTCTTATACACTTTACTACAGCTAACTCACACCTCTCGGTGAGCAACCACATGGCTCTAACACCACAACAACTTCACTAGCTGATTTCCTTTCACAACCATTAACCTTAAACACGAGGTTAACTTTCATCGATTGCCCACACACTAAGGCATCCCTTTAGCTGCATCACTCACAGCCATTAGGTGATTTCATCACCTCAACACTACTACTGGAAACCAATCTCGTCCCATAAGCTCTTTCTTCGAGCTTTCTTTACCCGTTGGCGACATCTTAAATTCGCCACAACTTCCATCTAACCAACTTGATTAGTTCTAGCCGGACCGCCCGGCTCACAGCCAACACAACCTTCCTCTAGGCACTACTCTTGCAACCATCGACTACCTCTTCGATATAAACTACACCCACTAGAAATCACCCCAGCTACTCCTGTGGAATTCCCGCTTCCACTTGATGTCGTAGGACTCACCTTCCTACTCAAGCACTCGCCATTTCGCTAGCTTTTCCCCATGTGATCTTTCCTGATGAAGTTGTAGCACCTTAGGAAGTTCATCTCACGCTCTTGCCTCATGCTCAACTTCTCTTAGGAGAACATCTCAAGTTCTTCCCAGGACACATTTCACACTACCATCTATAGTCCTCATTACGGAATAACATTCCTTTAAGCAACACAATTCTGCCCTATCCAACCATCTTTTGTCACCTCGGGTCTCTTTCTCGCCTGGTCTAACCACCAGGGCCCGCTGAACCTTTATATTGCATACACAACAACTATTAAGGCTTTACCTCATAGTCCTTAAGCCTCACGCTTCCAATCATTGCCATTAAGTGCTACCACCTGGCAACTGATCGTCTGTCGTCAACTGGAAACCTTCCAGTGCCACATGAGGACACTTCCTCATTTCACATCGACACGACCCGGACTGACACCAGTCTGTGCAATTGCGCACCTTCACAGATTTCAAACCGTGCCTTAGTTACATGTTCAGCCTACCATAACTCACTTCACTGGGTTAGAGATCCCTTTATTCGAAGCCTCCACGCGCTTCAATTTCCCCATCTGATGGTTGGCTTCCATTTTGTAAGTCTCAACTTCCACGGCACTTACGTATCATTCTCGAGCCATTTGCCAACTCTACCAACCAATTCTTCTTCTTGCATCACCGCAAGGTCTCACAGGGTTCATCATCTCAATTTACCCGATCAACTTCGATTAAATTAACCACCACCTCGTTAGCATCCTTTAATAAGGAGCATCACCACACCTCTTGTTATCACACCACAAGATATCACCCCCCCTCAATTCACGAACCTTCTTGCTGCTTTGACACCAAAAGCACTACCACCATACTTCAGCCCTTACGGAATTTTAGGTCTAGCTCAGGCATAACCTACAGCATACCCCAGGTCTTCGGTGTCTAATCATCTCCACCACAGACAGGTTATTCCATGTGGAGGGCTGCAGTCCCTCCTGTGGACTAACCGTCTGCATCCAGTGGTCCCTAGCATTAGACCCGTCACTGATAAGCGTCAACCGTAGCATTATTCCCACGCTAGACCCATTTCTTTTCCCCGGGTTTCTTTCTCAACATCTCACCGATCTTCAGTCCCTGACCATCTGCATAGTCACTGTGTTGCCCTGTGCTTTAGGCGCACCAACACCTCGTCACCATCATCGTGTCACTCCCATACACTGGCTCCCCATCGTGTTGCCCTGTGCTTAAGAGAGTGAACACCCAATCGCGTGTCACTCCCATACACTGGCCCAACACTGGTTCCCCATCGTGTTGCCCTGTGCTTAAGAGAGTGAACACCCAATCGCGTGTCACTCCCATACACTGGCCCAACACTGGTTCCCCATCGTGTTGCCCTGTGCTTCAGAGAGTTAACACCAAATCATTTTTACTGTGTTGTCCCTTACACTGGCTCAACAACAGTTTCCTACAGCATGGTTCAGGTCCCACTTTGATCTGTTTCGCACCCCGTATCGTGACTTTCACCTTCCAGTCACACCTCTGCTATCAACTCGGCATGACTACCTCGCCACGCTCGCAGCCACTATTCCTACTAGGCGTCCTACTTGACAACAAATCTATCGGATCACTTCCGCGATCCACGATTCCTCTTTAAGACTACTCTAAATGTCCTATCCCGCACAGAATATTTTCGGTCACACCTAACCAATTTCCTAAGGTGCTGTTCCAGATCTTCGACATCCGACCGTCACCTGCAGTTCACTAAATCGCTCAGGCCCACGGGCCACTTGCCCTCAACACGAGCCAACTCATTAGTCCTCTGCCACACGGTCCGTAGTATCAGATCCGTCACACCGAGCTTTGCACCCATAGCATCAAAGCTATTTAAAGCCCCTCGAGCTACGATGGTTCTGCCACCACCTTACCCGAGCCATCTCGCTTGGTTATCCTTGCCTTGATAACCTCAAGCTTGTACCCTGAGTCCCGCTCCTCAGGATCCTACATCTCTTATCACTTAAGAGACTCTCAACCCACTTCACATCTTGAGGCCTCATGATCTTGCCCCACAAGATCACATCTCACGGCCCTCATTTAACCTTTGAAAGTTCTAACTTTCCATAGCAATGGATCCAAACCCATTATGATCCATTTCACCACCTAGCTCATCCCCAAAGCTTGGTTATCAATGATTTCTCAGTCCACAACTAACACGCTGAGCCTATCTCAAGCTCCTACACCTTTAACCATTGAGTACCCACCGTTACCCTCCAGGTAAATTGACACCTCTCGTCTCTCCTTGCACACTCCTGTATGCATTCAGTCACTACGCTCGGCCTGGCCTTCTTGCATGCCCTGCTCGGGCTTCCTTGACTTTATGTCAATAACTCGGGCATTCACATTACCCGTTTCGCCTCACCCATAAAGGCATCCACAATTGGCATTTCCTCCACGTGCATAGCCCAGGGATGTCCTGTTGCCACTATTTACTACCCTCGGCCCACTCACCGTTCATACCCTTCACTGGTCGACCTCCGCGTCTCCCATCAAGGGTCTCACAACCTTAGGCGTCATCTCGACCCCAGGCATCATAATGAGGGTCTATTCACCTCTCATCTCCCGATCTTAGGCGTCTCGCCTGACCCCAAGCGTCAATGAGAGTTTAAATTGGCCCCTCATCCATCATTCACAGGAACGGTCACTTGGCCTTTCTCAACCAGGACTTCCAATCCCATGGCTCTCACGCGCATATCTACACATGCCCAACTCCTTTATCCCAAATTTGAATCCCCTTGGATTCCAGCTCGACTCACTTGGGATTTCCATCTCACACAAGTACCCACCAGGGTCCAATTGCCACATACCTATCCCTTCTTAGGATATATCCCATTTCATCATGAGATCAACTAGGGTCCACTCATACCCTAGGCACGTCCCCTCCAGGATCGTCATAACGATATAATCATGTGGCACCGTATGCATCCCTCATGCATGTCTCACACCCGACTCCCCTTGGAGTCTTTCAATGAACTACCAACGTCACGCCTACCCTGGTTATAATTGGCATATGCTTCACATGCTCGCTCCACCTAGAGCCTCTCTATGACTGCACTCTCACCCTGCAATTAAAACACAAAACAAAACACAATAAAAATTTTATATTTTTTTTATTTATTTAGGCGAGAGGTTTATACTCGTCAGTGTACGAGTGCAGTTGAAGTTCAAATTTAAATTTATACTTTCTGGATAAGTCCAGGTCGTCCACTGAGAGATTTATTTATGGCAAAAGAAAAAAAGAATGTCACACACACGCACATGCATTTAGATGGATTGATAACATGTTTTTTTATGATTTTTTTTAGATAACAAATACTAGAAAATAAAGCAAGACAGAAGTTGAAATAAATACTGAACGTGAGAATATGAAATTGGAAAGTACTTGAGTTAAGACAATTTCAGTGCCAACCCGTTGATTCCCAAATATTAGCATAAAAGATTAGCAACATTAATTTAATTTCAGATATGAGGATTTGTTATTAAATGCAATTAAAGATAATGATAGCTCTAGTTTAAGCAATCCCCATACATGATATGCGGGATTCTAATTTAAGAAACTACCATAAATTCAATTACAATTAATACACAAAACAACTAAATTAATCATCCGGGTTTGGGTATGATAGCGTTTCCAGTTCTAGTAACTCTCATGCGTGACATGAAAGCTCTAAGTTAGGCTTACGCTCCAATCCAAACCTAGTGATTTTTCAATAATCAAAACACACTCATATTGAAGTTTAAACCAATGTTACTCATTTAAAGCGTAGCTTTCTTTGGGAATCATTGGCGTTAGACACTGTCCTTGCCTTAACCCAAGATTAGATTTAGCTACTCATCTCTATTAAATTAATTGACAACAATTTAAATGACATAATTTAAATAACAGAATTTAAATGACAGGAATTAAAATAGAAGAAACTAACCGGCCATTTAGGCAGTAGATACAAGAATTAAAATTGCAAGAATTTAAAGGCATAAACTAACCGTCCATTTAGGCGGTGAACAATTAAATGACAAGAATTAAAATTGCAAGAATTTAAAGGCATAAACTAACCGTCCATTTAGGCGGTGAATAATAAAGTAATAATAAATGACATAAGAATTTAA
Organism: Diospyros lotus; assembly: GCF_014633365.1. Classification (NCBI taxonomy): domain Eukaryota; kingdom Viridiplantae; phylum Streptophyta; class Magnoliopsida; order Ericales; family Ebenaceae; genus Diospyros; species Diospyros lotus. The sequence goes on along the minus strand of NC_068346.1, from coordinate 29,945,488 downwards.
AAGAAGAAAGGAAGAAAGGAAGAAAGTAAGATCACAAGAGAAAATACTAAAGAAAATGAGAGAGAACAAAAGCAATTCTCAAAGAGAGAATTCTAAGGAAATAACTAAACTTTGATTCAAGAATAATAATCACACTTACAAATGCAATCAAGTGAGCTATTTATAGGCCACAAGATGCAATACAAACCACACAATTTCAATTATTCAATTAGACATAATTATATCTAATGGGCACTCACACACTTAAAGTTAAATGGATTTTAGCTATAATACACACCTAATATTAAATGGATTTTAGCTAAAATACATACCTAATAAAGCACTCATAAAGTTAAATGGATTTTAGCTATAATATCCACCTAATAGTTAAATGGATTTTAGCTAAAAAACATACCTAATAAAGCTCTCACATAAAAAATAAAAATAGATTTCTATAAATTGGTTTTTTAATCTTTATTAGGATTAAAAATAATCCTTGGGCCTTCTCCAAATAATATCTTCCATGGGTTGCTCAAATTGGGCCTTAATTCTTCATGGGCTTGAATTCTTCATGGATTTGAATTTTTCATGGGCTTGATTTCTTCATGGATTTGATGTCTTCATGGACTTTAAATCTTCATGGGCTTGAATTCTTCATGGATTTGAATTTTTCATGGATTTGATGTCTTCATGGACTTTAAATCTTCATGGGCTTGAATTCTTCATGCCTAAAAAAAAATAATTTAATGTTATTAATAAATTATATATTATATATATGTATTACACATGGCACACATATATATATATTAGATTATATTATATATATATATTACATGCATGCATATAATGATGTATATGTATTATATATAATTTTATATATTATTATTATTATTATTATTAAATTTTACTTTAAAATTTCATTTCATTCATTTTTCAATTTAAACTTGCATATAACCATAAAATATATATTAATATCTAATTTAAACCATTTTTAAGATCAAAAGAAGGGTATAATTATAACAAAATTTTTACAAAATTAACCACTAATCATACCCCCCAACTTAAACATTGCTAGTCCCTTAGCAATCAGACTATACACATGCCAAGTTTTAATAACTGTATGAATGTAAAAATTTCAAATTTGAAATCGAAATGCATAAAATTGAATAAATAATTTAGCATTCTAAATCAGATTTTTGGTTAAAGATCATACAATCTCAGGAATAGCAATTAGGATGACCAACACACAGACTTACTCTCTTGAAGTTTTGACTCAAATCTCACTATGGATTTTCCCTCCAATAAAAATGATTTCTCAGGTGTACACACAAGGGGGTGCACCGTTATAAGAGTAAATGCAGAACAAGTTCAAAACTCAGTGTCATCCCAAATACAAGGAACGTATTTTCATGAAAGAACAAGGAAATTGATATAGCTTCATGATTGGAATAATGCTCTAGATGAGTAACTTCTGAATTTAAACATGATTCCCTACTCCAAACTCGAATTCTGAGATCACATGATTTATAGCATCAAAAGGGATCAGACTGGGTTGTAATGGGGCTATGAGGTTAATACGGGTTGTCAAAGAAAAGGTAGAGTGTGCAAAGGGTGTGTCGGGATTTTTTTTTTTTTTTTTTTTTTTTACCATTTCTTTTGAAACAGTTATGCTGAATAGTTAAGAGAATTTTCCCCTTTTTTTTTTTCACCTTTTTTTTTTTCTTCTTTTTTTCTTTTTTCTTTTTTTTTTTTTCTTTTTTTTCTTTAAATATGAAAATAGATAAACAGACTAATTCTCAAAATCACACCAAACGAGGGTAACGAAAGAAATTATACTACAAATGGCTCAAATGGGATAGCAAAGGAGGTTAATTTAAAGAAAGAAAAAGGTTTAATAAGCTCAAAATGAAAGAAATTGATCCCTCTATCATGCTTCTACAAAACGATGATACTCAGTCATCTAATTCAGAGTTTGAAACCAGTCAAACTTATCCGTTATCATACTAGACATTCAATGCGAATTGATGTTTTGAAGCCATTGAAAAGATAAGATAAACAATAAAGCATATTTAGAGTAAGTGTTATTTCACTCAGAATTAACGGTTATTAGGCTCAAACACTCACTTGGGTAATAGTCTCCACTTTTGTTGAGAGATCATACAGTGTACTAATCAGCTAATTACTGTTACCTTTGACTTTATGACCGATAACTAATTTTTAAATTTTGAATCCCCGATGAATGCAAATTACTTATTCTAATGCATATACGTTTTCAAATAAGAAATCAATGCATTCATGTTTTGTATTGCAAACTTAACCGGCTATCAGTGCATAACTTCAAGCTTTAGGAATAGCATTATTTAAAACACATAATTTTTTTTTTATTATTATTATTTTTTATTTTTTTTAATAAGAGCAGATAAAGATAATCAAAATCACACAATACTACAAACTAGCAATAGCAAACTCACAGTTAAATATGAACCAGATAATTCATAATTAGACCTTACACCCCCCAACTTGAATTGCAGTAATAAACTAGGGTTGTTAGGAATACCTGTAACTCCACAAGTCCATAGATTTGCTGTGAACTGCTAAAACTTAAACAACAAATGAGCATACCATATATATATATATTTATATTTTCACACCAAAATAAAAATTCCATGCAAGTCATAAGATAAAAAAAATGCGTCTCAAGAGTACAAAAAGTACTCGTTACTCAGCCATCTTATCAAAGACTTTGCCTAACAACATTCCACAGTTTTTTTTTTTTTTTTTTTTTTTTTTTTAAGAACACAACCAAGAAAAATCCTGCAAGTTGTTCAATACTTAAAATGCGTCTCAAGAGTACAAAAAGTACTCCTTACTCAGCCATCTTAATAAAGAGCATTTCTCACAGTGATAAATCTAAATTAATCGGACCCCTTTGGCGCTTGTTACTAATTGCCTTAGACCAGTCTATCCAAGGCTCATAAGGATCGTGCTGTGGAACATAAGTGTGTAATTTTTCTAGCAGCTCATCAATGGTGGATGCGGAAATGAGAATCTTTCTTGCTGAAAGAGAAATGAACTTTTGATCCACAGCCTGATCAATAAAAGAGAGCAACCCATCAAAAAAATGGTTAACATTTAAAAGTCCAATTGGTTTGGTATGGAGATTACTCTTGGCCCAGGAGATTATACAAAACATTTCTTCAAGTGTTCCAAAACCTCCTGGTAAAGCAATGAAGGCGTCTGACTGATAAATCTTACAAGCCATACGCTCAGACATAGAAGTCGTTTCTATAAGTTGACGGCGTGTAATCCCAGAAATATGTGGTTCAGCTAAAGGGAATGGCATTACACCTACCACAGATGAATTTCCAAGATGTACAGCTTGTGAAACATAACCATTCAATCCACGACTTCCCCCTCCATATACCAAATTAATTTTTTTCTCTCCTAATTTTTTGCCTAGTTCGCTTGCTGCAAGTGCGTAACAAATATCACTCCCAAGTTGAGAGCCACAAAGTACACATATGGTTTTGATTCGACGAACTAACTGACATTCCATGTTTGTTCCTTTTGTATGCCCTGGAAAGAGATTTAGCGATCAAAAGTAGCTATACAACAATTCAACAAGAAATAAATACAAACAAAAATCATACGTATGTATAAGTAGTTGTGATTGTGGCTCACATCTTCCTCTGGTTTTACGTCCAGAAACGGCTTAAACACTTTCTATGAAGTGGGGATAAGCTTCCCATCCAATTTTCTTATAGATTGGCAAACAGGGTCGTTTTTAGTCAGATTCCCAAGACTATAGCGTTGGTGGTCACTTCTGAACTGGGTCCATAAAGCAAGAAGTTCTCTTTGCACTATTCCACATGGATGCGTCTCAAGAGTCAATCGGATATCATCCAAAGACTCCTTACTCAGTCCATCCTTTATGAAACTAATTTTATCTTCTCGATTTATGGACGTAAACCCCACAGATTTGCATCGTGTGTTACAGGTCCATCGAGCACATTTGTAACAACCATTCACTCTTTTCGCTCTTCTTTTCTTCGAAAAACTACTCTTCCCTAAACCTGGAAAGTGCTTAAAACTCGGTGAAGTTTCACCAGCTAATCGAACTTTTGCTTCGATCAGCCAACGAATATCTTCAGGAATGTTATTATGCATCAACAGCCTAAGTCTTTCACACCTAGCAGCATAAATCTTTTTCAAATCATTCTGTGGGAGAGATGGATAGTATTTGTGAATTTTTGAGAGATAAAAATCCATTTTTTTTTTTTTTTTTAAATAACTATACTGAAAAGAAAGTAAAGAACTATAAACTTTGCAAAAGGGATGAGAGTACCTGATCGGAGGATAACACAAAGGAGAGAAGATTGAGCTCAAGAAGGGTGACTTGCCTCATACAGATATGGAGTCTCTTATAGAGCAACGGTCATCACTATTCTACACTCGAGTCGAGACATGTCACAATTACAGGGTCAGGCTTGGCGTCTCTTTTTCAACGCTTGGTGCCTCATTTTTCAACATTTGGCAGTGTGCCTTATCCTTTATAGGGCAGTGTGATTGCACTGCCCAAGAAAAGATAGCTACCACCAGCGTCAATTCTGTCTCTCTCAATTCAAAATTTTTTTTTTTTAATTTTTTTTTTTTTTTGTGGTAAATTTTTATTTTTTTTTTATTTATTTTTTTTTTTAGTAGGGGCCCAATAAAATCATATATATCACACAAGACAATATTATCAAGTCAATCAAAATTATTTCACTAATAAATCAATAAGTACACCTTACCCCCCAACTTAAATTGCGCATTGTCCTCAATCGGCAATAAAAGGATAGAAGATAGGCATACCTGACGGTCTTCAATACATGAACTCGTATGGAAAAATTTTTATTTAGACTGCATACAGAGAAACACTATTTGAATCAAAGTTAATTAAGTAATGCAGAAAATGAACAACTTATATATATAATTCTTTATTATTTTATTTTATTTTATTTTTTTCTTTTTTTATTTATTTATTTTATTATTTTTTTTAATTTTTTTTTTCAGATCTATAAACATCCATTTAACCTAAATGGAAATGTGGTCTTTTAACGTCAGATTCCCAGACGATAGGAAACTTTCCCTACTCATCAGATGATGATGGATCATCTAAATCCACAACTCCTTCATTCTCCTCAACACTACCCTGGTATGGTTTCAACCTATGACCATTGACTGTTAGAAGCTGTCCTGACTCCGGATTTTCTATCTCAAATGACCCATATCCTGAGATGAACTTGATTACAAAAGGGCCGACCCATCGAGACTTCAATTTTCCTGGGAATAGATGCAATCGAGAATCGTACAAGAGTACCTGTTGCCCTACCTGAAAGCTTTTTCGAATGATGTGCCGATCATGTAACTCTTTCATGCGAACCTTGGCCAATCTTGCATTTTCAAATGCTTCATTCCGAATTTCCTCAAGTTCATTCAATTGGAGCTTCCTGGATAAGCCTGCTTCAGTTAGACTCTTGTTGATCTTATGAATTGCCCAATATGCTTTATGCTCAATTTCCACCGGCAGATGACAAGATTTACCGTATACTAGCCTATAGGGAGACATTCCCAAAATTGTTTTGTAAGCTGTCCTGTATGCCCAAAGAGCGTCTACTAGTCTTAAGGACCAATCCTTACGATTAGCAGCAACAGTCTTTTCCAATATGCGCTTAATCTCCCTATTGGCTAGCTCGGCTTGACCATTGGTTTGGGGATGGTATGGTGTTGCAACCTTATGCAGTACACCATATTTCTTCATTAATCCTGCCACAACTTTATTACAAAAATGGGAACCCCCATCACTGATGATTGCTCGTGGCATCCCAAATCGACTGAATATGTTTTCTTTCAAAAATTTCACGACAGTCCTATGGTCATTTGTTCTGGCCGGGATTGCTTCTACCCATTTGGACACATAGTCAACAGCAAGTAAGATATATTCATGACCAAATGAATTGACAAATGGGCCCATAAAATCCATACCCCAACAGTCAAAAACTTCTAACACTTGGATCGGATGTAATGGCATCATGTTTCTCCTTGACAGACTTCCTAACCTTTGACATCGATCACAATTTGAACAGAACTTGTACACATCCTTGAACAATGTCGGCCAATAAAATCCACTCTGAAAAATTTTTGCAACTGTTTTCTTGACAGAAAAATGGCCTCCACATGCAAGAGTATGACAGAAATTGATGACACTTTGTTGCTCATGATCGGGTATGCATCTACGGATGATTTGATCAGGACAATACTTGAAGAGGTAGGGCTCATCCCAAAAGAAGGTTCTGACTTTTCTGAAAAATTTATGCCTATCTTGCTTACTCCAATGGTCTGGGATCAGACCAGTTGCCAGGTAGTTCGCAATGTCAGCATACCAAGGGACAACAGATGATGCACGAATAACATTCACTTCAAACAGTTGCTCATCAGGGAAATTGTCATGAATTGGTTCATCAAATTGTGTGAGATCTTGACTTGGAATCCTTGACAAATGGTCAGCCACCACATTTTCTACTCCATTCTTGTCTCTGATTTCAATGTTGAACTCTTGCAGGAGTAAGATCCATCGGAGCAGACGGGGTTTTGCATCTTGCTTTGTGAACAAATACTTCAGAGCAGCGTGATCAGTAAAAATGATCACTAGTGACCCTACGAGGTAAGATCGGAACTTGTCCAGGGCAAAGACAACTGCTAGTAACTCTTTCTCTGTAGTGGTGTAATTCTTTTGTGCCTCATTAAGAGTTTTGCTAGCATAGTATATCACATGAGGTTTCTTATCCTTCCTCTGCCCTAACACAGCTCCTACCGCGTAATCACTAGCATCGCACATAAGTTCAAACGGGAGGGACCAATCAGGGGACTGAATGATAGGTGCTGAAATGAGTGCATCTTTCAATTTATCAAAAGCATTTTGACAGGCAGGACTCCATTCAAACGGAACATCTTGAGACAACAAATGGCACAAGGGTCTTGTTATGGTGCTAAAGGAAGCAATGAATCTCCTATAAAACCCTGCATGTCCCAAAAAACTTCTGATGTCTTTCACATTCCTAGGGATGGGGAGTTTTTGAATTGTTTCAATTTTTGATCTGTCTACCTCCATCCCCCTAGATGAAACGATGTGCCCCAAGACTATGCCCTGTTTCACCATGAAGTGACATTTTTCCCAATTGAGTATCAGATTTGTTTCCTCACATCTTGCTAAAACCTTTTTCAAATTCTCCAAACAGGCCTCAAAGTTACTTCCATAAACAGAAAAGTCATCCATAAATACTTCAACAATCTGCTCAACCATTTCACTGAAAATGCTCATCATACACCTTTGAAAGGTGGCTGGAGCATTGCATAACCCAAATGGCATGCGCCTGTATGCAAATGTCCCAAATGGACATGTGAAAGTTGTCTTCTCTTGATCTTCTAGTGCAATTTCTATCTGATTGTACCCTGAGTACCCATCTAAGAAACAATAGTAGGCTTGGCCTGCTATTCTCTCCAGAACTTGATCCAAGAAAGGCAAAGGAAAATGATCTTTCCTTGTCACAGAATTGAGCTTTCTATAATCAATGCACATACGCCATCCTGTCTGGATGCGTGTGGGAATCAGTTCATTGTTCTCATTTTTTACAACAGTGACTCCAGACTTTTTGGGTACTACTTGTGTTGGACTTACCCACTTAGAATCAGAGATTGGGTAAATTATTCCAGCATCCAATAGCTTCAGCACTTCTTTTCTGACAACTTCTTTCATGTTGGGATTTAATCTCCTTTGCATTTGCCTAACTGGTTTTGCTCATTCTTCCAAGAATATCTTATGAGTACAGATCAAAGGGCTAATACCTTGCAAATCTGAAATGGTCCATCCTAATGACTTCCTGTGTGCTTTTAGAACTTCTATCAATTGTTGCTCTTGCTGAGGTGTCAAACTTGAAGAGATCACTACTGGGAATGCTTCCCCTTCTCCTAGAAAGACATACTTCAAATCACTGGGCAATGGCTTTCTCTCAGGCGTGGACTGATGGCTATCAGGAGCCATGAGCTTACTGTCCAAGTTCCTTAATGGCTCTAAACCAGGCATCCATGTAGGCTTTTCACTTTCTTTGCTTATGACTTCCATTTCTTTTATTTCTTCAAAATCTTGACTTCCTTCTTTGGGTCTTCTCATGAACTCTTCAAAATAGTCATTGGTCAGTGTTTGGATCAAGTCTACCTCCTCCACTTCACTCTCAGTGTCCTGATGTTTGGCTACCCTGAAGATATTCATTTCTACAGTCATGTTCCCAAAAGATAGCTTTAACACACCATTCCTACAGTTGATGATGGCATTTGATGTGGCAAGGAATGGTCGACCTAAGATGACTGGCACAGGAGGTTGAGGCCCCTGATGCGGCTGGGTGTCCAAAACGATGAAGTCTACTGGAAAGTAGAACTTATCGATTTGTACCAGAACATCCTCCACAATTCCTCGTGGAACTTTGACTGATCGATCAGCCAGCTGAAGGGTCACTCTAGTGGGTTTAAGCTCACCTAATCCCAACTGTTGATACACGCTGTATGGCAACAAATTGACACTAGCTCCTAAATCCAAGAGTGCCCGATCAACCTTTTGACTTCCTATGATGCATGTAATGGTTGGACAGCCTGGGTCTTTGTATTTGGGAGGAGTTTTCAATTGGAGAATGGCGCTGACTTGTTCAGTCAAGAATGCCTTTTCATGCACATTTGTTTTCCTTTTGACAGTGCACAGATCTTTCAAAAACTTTGCATATGAAGGTGTTTGTTTGATTGCATCCAACAGCGGGATGTTGATTCTCACTTGCTTAAACACTTCATATATATCTGTATTTTGTTGCTCTTTTTTCAAATGATTCAACCTTTGTGGAAAAGGTGGTTTGGGCCTGTATTGAATTTCTTTCTCATTTTCTTTTTGTTTTTCATTTTTTTCATTTTTTTCATTTTTTTCATTTTTTTCCACGGTGGATTCATAATCTTTTGGTTCTTTTTCTTCATCAACATGTTGGTTTATCCTAGGATCAGTTGGTTTCTCAATTATTCTTCCACTTCTTAGGGCAGTCACTGCTTGCACTTGTTCATGAGTGTTGGTTTCACTATTTGAAGCTTCTACCTGGTTGGTTTGTCTAATTGGGTTAGGATTAGTTTGGGATGGAAACCTTCCGGGTTCTCTCACACTCAATGTTTGTGTTATCTTGGTCAACTGGCTCCTAATGTCTTCTACAGCTCTATTTGTTTGGTCTTGATTTTTGACAAGCTGAGCAACCTGATTATTGATACCTGTTTGACTTTGGATGAACTGGTGCAAGGTATCTTCCAAAGATCTCCTATGAGGAGGTTGGTAAGTATTGGATGAAGAACCTTGATTTTGTTGGAAAGTGTGCTGTTGTGCAGGGAAGGGAGGTTGAGAATGATTTCCAAAATCATTTCTCCAAGAAAAATTGGGGTGATTTCTATTATTGGGATGGTATGAATTGTAGTTCTGATTATTCCCATAATAGGCTCCACTCTGATTTTGATTTTGTCTCCCCTCAAAGTTGTGTGAATGATTGTTATTAGTCTGCCCATACAATACCTCCTTGAAAGCAGGTAGGGTAGGACATTCTTCAGTTGAATGATCTATTGCATCACACACAACACACTTTACTTCCACTTGATTAACAGATTGCACCTTTTTGGGTTGCATGTTTTCAACTTTCTTTGTTAAAGCAGTTAGTCTTGCATTTAAATCATCACTCTCACTTAGTTGGTATCTCCCTCTAGGTTGTGGATTTTCTCTTGAATCAAGAGCAGATGTTGGACCAACTTCCCAGTTTCTTGTATTCTCAGCCAATGTGTCAAAGAAGTGGAAAGCTTCTTCTGGAGTCTTCTCATAGAATTCTCCATTGCACATTGTAGAAACTAGCATTTTCAATTGTGGAGTGAGTGAATCATGAAAGAAACTGACCACTCTCCATTGCTCAAAAGCATGGTGCGGACAAGTGTGAAGAAGGTCTTTAAACCTTTCCCACGCTTGAGCAAAATTCTCATTTGGTTTACAGGCAAAGTTCATGATTTGTCTTTGAAGAGTAGCAGTTCTGTTGGCAGGGAAGTATTTTTTTAAGAAAGTTGTTTGCATTTCTCTCCAAGTTCCTATAAATCTAGGTGAGAGAGTGCTTAACCATATTTTTGCCTTATCTTTCAGTGAGAATGGAAAGAGTTTTAATCTGATGACATCCTCATTTACTGTATGGTCCATGCAAGTGCTACATACTTCCTCAAATTCTTTCATATGAGTATATGGATTTTCAGAATCCATGCCATGAAAAGTTGGCAACAATTGGATTGTGCCAGGTTTGAAGTTAAACCTATGGTGGTTGATGGGAAGAATAATACAAGAGGGGGTTGTCTGCCTAGGAGGATGAAGATACTCTCTGAGGGGTCTGATCATCTCCTGATCAATGGGATCAGGGTCACCGTGGTCACTACCACGTGCAGACATGTTGTGTGCAAGTGGTATGTTCTCATTGTGTTGAGACATGAGCGATTGATTTTCTACAGTTCTACCAGACCTAAGTATCATACACAATGGACAAACAAAAATAAAGTAAAAAGAAACAGAGTTACCGAATTTATCAGGAGATGCTTCTTCTTTCTCTTTTTTTTTTTTTTCTTTTTGTTTTTGCCTCAATCTCCCCGGCAACGGCGCCAAAATTTGACTGCACTCTCACCCTGCAATTAAAACACAAAACAAAACACAATAAAAATTTTATATTTTTTTTATTTATTTAGGCGAGAGGTTTATACTCGTCAGTGTACGAGTGCAGTTGTAGTTCAAATTTAAATTTATACTTTCTGGATAAGTCCAGGTCGTCCACTGAGAGATTTATTTATGGCAAAAGAAAAAAAGAATGTCACACACACGCACATGCATTTAGATGGATTGATAACATGTTTTTTTATGATTTTTTTTAGATAACAAATACTAGAAAATAAAGCAAGACAGAAGTTGAAATAAATACTGAACGTGAGAATATGAAATTGGAAAGTACTTGAGTTAAGACAATTTCAGTGCCAACCCGTTGATTCCCAAATATTAGCATAAAAGATTAGCAACATTAATTTAATTTCAGATATGAGGATTTGTTATTAAATGCAATTAAAGATAATGATAGCTCTAGTTTAAGCAATCCCCATACATGATATGCGGGATTCTAATTTAAGAAACTACCATAAATTCAATTACAATTAATACACAAAACAACTAAATTAATCATCCGGGTTTGGGTATGATAGCGTTTCCAGTTCTAGTAACTCTCATGCGTGACATGAAAGCTCTAAGTTAGGCTTACGCTCCAATCCAAACCTAGTGATTTTTCAATAATCAAAACACACTCATATTGAAGTTTAAACCAATGTTACTCATTTAAAGCGTAGCTTTCTTTGGGAATCATTGGCGTTAGACACTGTCCTTGCCTTAACCCAAGATTAGATTTAGCTACTCATCTCTATTAAATTAATTGACAACAATTTAAATGACATAATTTAAATAACAGAATTTAAATGACAGGAATTAAAATAGAAGAAACTAACCGGCCATTTAGGCAGTAGATACAAGAATTAAAATTGCAAGAATTTAAAGGCATAAACTAACCGTCCATTTAGGCGGTGAACAATTAAATGACAAGAATTAAAATTACAAGAATTTAAAGGCATAAACTAACCGTCCATTTAGGCGGTGAATAATAAAGTAATAATAAATGACATAAGAATTTAAAAGAAGAAAGGAAGAAAGGAAGAAAGTAAGATCACAAGAGAAAATACTAAAGAAAATGAGAGAGAACAAAAGCAATTCTCAAAGAGAGAATTCTAAGGAAATAACTAAACTTTGATTCAAGAATAATAATCACACTTACAAATGCAATCAAGTGAGCTATTTATAGGCCACAAGATGCAATACAAACCACACAATTTCAATTATTCAATTAGACATAATTATATCTAATGGGCACTCACACACTTAAAGTTAAATGGATTTTAGCTATAATACACACCTAATATTAAATGGATTTTAGCTAAAATACATACCTAATAAAGCACTCATAAAATTAAATGGATTTTAGCTATAATATCCACCTAATAGTTAAATGGATTTTAGCTAAAAAACATACCTAATAAAGCTCTCACATAAAAAATAAAAATAGATTTCTATAAATTGGTTTTTTAATCTTTATTAGGATTAAAAATAATCCTTGGGCCTTCTCCAAATAATATCTTCCATGGGTTGCTCAAATTGGGCCTTAATTCTTCATGGGCTTGAATTCTTCATGGATTTGAATTTTTCATGGGCTTGATTTCTTCATGGATTTGATGTCTTCATGGACTTTAAATCTTCATGGGCTTGAATTCTTCATGGATTTGAATTTTTCATGGATTTGATGTCTTCATGGACTTTAAATCTTCATGGGCTTGAATTCTTCATGCCTAAAAAAAAATAATTTAATGTTATTAATAAATTATATATTATATATATGTATTACACATGGCACACATATATATATATTAGATTATATTATATATATATATTACATGCATGCATATAATGATGTATATGTATTATATATAATTTTATATATTATTATTATTATTATTAAATTTTACTTTAAAATTTCATTTCATTCATTTTTCAATTTAAACTTGCATATAACCATAAAATATATATTAATATCTAATTTAAACCATTTTTAAGATCAAAAGAAGGGTATAATTATAACAAAATTTTTACAAAATTAACCACTAATCACTCTACAAGCAACTTTAGCTTGCTCCATTCCCGGAGCTCGTCACACAACCTGTTGACGACTTCTTTCTTTGGGTTTCGAGCTAATTTCAACCTCAGCTCACCCTAGTTTAAGCACGCAACCCTTAGCATGTCACCTCTATGGTAACCACTCCATTCCCTCATACGGGCTTATTCATCTCCCCAACATAGGTTGGCACACTAATCCCTCCTTGGATTAGCTATACCTCAGGCTCTCCTTGTCCCATCATAACCCTTATCATGACTCGGCTTTGTGTCCCCACACAAGCCTCAACACTTCAATCGCAAGGAACTCTTATCCTTGGAATGCCTCATGAACTTCCAAATTTCCACATTCGGGTTTTTGATACCAATACCCATACTTGGCATTTGGCTCTTCATTGCTCGACCCGTATATCTCTTACAGTATATCATCTCAAACATGATATTTTCCCTTTCCTATAGCAGGAATTTCCAAGCACTCCATTTCCATCACCGTAGACCTCCATGTCTCGACCCAACCCCTAGGGTCTTCGGTCACTTGTGGTTCTACTTCCAAGGCCTTCATATCAACCTTTGACCACATTTCCCCCAAGCATCTTCCACTTGATGCTCCAACCACGCTCTGATACCAATCTGTGAGGCCCCGCTCCCACTTACGGGAGTTACTCGTGAACAATTACCCGATTTGTTCACCTGCCCGGTCTGAGGTGAAGGGCGAACTATGTTTCAAGAAGAAACGCCCTAGGTGGGAACTAGGCTTCGTCTGGCCCTTCGCTTACCCAGGATCCATAAACACCCTAGGACCTCGCGAGTTTCTTATGAATGAAGAAATAACCCGCTACACCGCCCAAGGGCTTCAAGATGCTTCTTAACACCGGGCTAGACTAAGGGGAAAACTCATACTCAGAAAAATCCTCCAATTTTTCCAACATTTCATCGCTCGGGGACTCCTTCGGGGATTTTATAATTTCTTCTATAGCCCAAAATCTCCCAAAATTGGGCCTATTATTTCCCCTTTTACTCCCCTATTTTTTGAAATTTTCCCCTTTTTTTTTTTTCACGGGCGGGCCCCAAGGTCGGCTGGGCCCTCTCTGGGCCCGGCCGCGTGCGCCTGGGGCGGCCGCGGCCCGCCGCCACGCGGGCTGGCTCAGCAGCGGCCGCACGGGCCGGCTGCGCGGGCTGGCCGTGCGCCTGCCGCGCGCGCACCCGCTCGCGCCTGTGCGGCCGCGCGCCCGCGCACGCCCGCGCGCGCACCCGCGCGCGCCTGCGAGGCCGCGCGCCCGCGCACGCCCGCGCGCACGCCCGCGCGTCTGCGCGCCCGCGCGCCTGCCGCGCACGCCCCCCCTGCTGCCTGCCGACCTGCTGCTCCCCAAAATTTTCCAGCAACCCATTTTTTTTGAATTTCCAACTTCCCAACACCCCAAAAATGCCCAATTTCTCCAGATTTTCCTTTCCATACATACACATCAAAATATACCCTTTGGGCTTAAAGAAACCCTTACACAAAGCATATACAATTTAAGCACAAATTACACCATTTGAAAAAAGATATTCAATGTCTTCATGCTCAAGCCTCTTTCTCTTGCCAAACCCTTCCATAGCATGCTTCAATACCTACAAGAGGTCAAATAAACCTCATGAGCTCCAAGAGCTCAATAAGGGTGCAATGACATAAAGTATGGAAATTAACAATATAGATGCCAATGCCATATGCAAGTGCCTAGGGTTCCAATACCTCAACCCTCAAGGTTAAAGGCTTCAACATACCCATCCAACACACAATTTCATGGCCATGAGTCTCATGCACACAAGCATATGCAAAGCAAGCACAAAAATGTTAAAATGCATACAAGAGTCATGCTAGCCCCCATCCACTTGGGGCTTTCCCCTTACCTTAATACTCCATGGATCTTTAAGTTTCCAACAACTTCAAGCCTCTAAAATCACTTCCTTTAATTTCCTCAAACTCCTTACATGAAAAACAAGTCTAGGATTATAAAGAGATCCTTTAAAATGAGAAATACAAGAAAATTATGTAACCTTTACCTCTAGGCTTCTTGGATTTCTTCTTCTCCTTTTTCTTCTTCTTTCTCTCTTCTTCCTTCCTTTTTATTTCCTTCAAATGGCTAAAGGGAAGACTTCCTCCATCTTCCTTTCTTTTCTTTCTCAAGACTCTTCAAATGGAAAAACTTGAGCTTGAAGGTCCACTTCCCTTTTTATACACTTTCATTTCTCTTTTCTTTTTGATTTATTTTCCTAGCCTTGATATTCCCAATTTCAAGACTTGATCCTAGCCTTTCATTTCTCCTTTACTTTTGAGAATAAATCTTGACCATTGGAAGAAGCACAATCCATAGCCCTTAGTCTTCTTTAATCTCAACCCTTGATGCATTTTGGAAGACTAAATCCCCACCATCCAAATTAACACAATCCATGTGTTTCTCAAGAATGAATCCTAGCCATGGACTTCTTTGGAGATCCAATCTCCACCATCCATCTCATTCTTCTATTGGATCATTGCATCCCATTTGGCAATCCATGCCAACATAAGGCCTTAAATCTCTACCATTAGATAAATTCCAATTTCAAGACTAATTTTCCACCATTGGATCAAGTCTTCAAATCCCATAAAATATCCCATTTCTCATTTATTTAATTGGGACTAATTTCACCACATTAATTATGAAAGACAACTTAGAGAGACATAAATGTTTTTCTCTGCCATTTATTTTAATCTCCCATTTTCCCCCATTAATGCTTGACCATTTTCTTTTCATTTGCAATTTTCTTTTATTGCAACATAATCATTACACTCACATGGGCTAAATAGCTCATCTTTTCCATTCTTTTTGGTTTATTTAAATCCCTTAATTTTTGCTTGAATAAGACCATGCCAAGTGTCACTCTAAGACACAAATTTGGCTTCCAAGTCTTCCATCTCACCCATCCATTAATTATAAACATAATTTACCAATTAATTATTTCCACTCCCATAATTAATTTCCTCCTTTTCTTATAATTAATTCCTTTATGAAATTTCTCTCCAAAATTACCAAAACGCCCTTTGTGAATTTTCAATCCCATTTATTTCCACATAATGCAAAATGGGAACTAATTCACTTCCATATTCAATTCCACCTTGGAATTATCTCCAAATTACCCTTTTATTGGACTTTGCTATCCAAATTACCAAAATGTCCCTCTCATAGGGCACCCTCAATCTCAAGGATTCAACACCTTCTCAAGGGCATTTTTGGAATTTTTCTCACTTTCTTTCCTATTCTCTTAACACCGATTACACCGGGTGTTACAATATGTTTATTACTCACTTACTTAGATGATTCATCATCTAACTTGGGTTTTGCCCTTAGAATATTCAAATGTTCCAGATGTTGTTGAGACAAATGCAGATATAGAAGATGCATGTGATGGCACTTGTTAAGTGCAAAATGTATATGATTATTGAAGTGATGTATTTAAATTTATGCTACTTGAACTCTGAACGTTTGAATGTCCATGGTGTAAGAATTAATTTATGATCAATGTTGAGATGTTAGGCTTGATCTTTGCTTCTGCTATTTATGAATGCCTAGTCTTGCTTTTTGATGTATAATGCTTTACCATAGATAGGAGGAAATTATGGGAGTTATATTATGTTGAGTTATATATATATATATACACATAAAAAATAAAAATAAAAAATTTAAGATTTTCAAGTTATAACATGTCCGAAAAAGTGGGTGTTATAGTTGAGACATCATTTTAGTCTTATATTTGATTGGTTATGCCTTGGTGGTTTTTTAGATTCTAATGGAGTCATTGAGAAACTGTCACTGGGCGTGGCTTTGTTACATATGAGGGCTTATGAGTGTCAATACAAGATTCATCACTTATCGTCATGATGAGAGGATGTCCTATGTATTCTGATGGTTTTATGACTAAGGAAATCCTTGGCCAAGGTAAGGTGAAAATCAAAAGGTGTTTGAATTTCACCTATCAGATCATAAATCTGGAATGGATACATAGTTATTGAATGGTTAGGGTTTCGTTATAGAACCATACCTTAAATTCAATCGGGATATACATCGATGAAGGATTTTACTGCATGGTAATTGTAATTGAAAAGGTTCACACTTATTTCATCATTGGCTATGTATTCATGGCATGTTGCTAGACGTTAACCATGATATGTATGGTTTTAGAATTAATTTGATTAATTCTAAAACTATTAATTAAAGAGTTTAATTAATAAGCCCATGAGATGTGTTTAATTAATAAGTTGGGCCCTAATATAGCCCAATAGGATTACCCCCTACATCTAGTCTAATGGTGGACCTAAGGGGTCACACACTTAGATCGAGCCCATTCCACAATTAAAAAGGGAGAGAGAGTTGGCCCAATGTGATTAAGGGTCGGGCCTAAAATGTTTAGGGTTTTCTATGGCATGATTAAGGTTCTTGAACTCTATTTATATGTCGCTTAAGAAGCTGAAAAGGGGTGGAAAAATTTTGGTTTTCTCTCAATACTTTTAAGGTTGCTAGCACGACCAAGAACGTTGTGGAAGGATCGATCGTGTGAACTGACTTGGAGGAGATTGCGCTTGCGTCTCTGCGGATTGAAATCGGATGGTGTCGAAGGCTACACGGTCGCAGTTTCTAACTTAACAGGCCATACATGGTAGGATCATAAAGAAGTAAGAAAGAGAGAAGAAAAGGAAACCTACCTCTTGCTTCCTCTCTCTCCCAATGGTTTCTTCCTTCCCTTCTTTCCTTAGCTAGGAATGCTTCCTCACATGCCAAAAATTAAGCCTTTCCCTTATATATATATGTATATATATCCATGCCTCCTCCAAATTACTTAAATGCCCCTAGAGTCAAGACTCTTACATGAAGACTCCCCAATGGTTTAAATATTAGCTTACACGTTAATCCAACACCAAATAACATTCCAACACATACGTTAGTTTATGTCAGGTCCCATCACCTCTTAAGTCAAATATTTGACTTTTCCACTCCCATTGCACATTACCTATAGATATCACATATATTCCACCAAATTATCATTATTCTAATAAAATAAATATCTTACTCCAAAGTACATCGCTCGAACACACTAACAGGTTGTTACAGAAGGCAAGCTCATCCTCCTGAGAGGCCATCTTAAAGAAGTTTGCCTTAAAGCCCTTGTAGGAGATGTCAAAGGCTTTCAACAACTGTCTTCTCGGAAGGTCGCATAGAGAAACCCAGCTACCTTTGCCGACTCCTTTCGATTGGAAGAAGCTAAAAAAACACCTTACCACTCGTCTCCCAACCCAAGAAGTTGGATAATACTTCAAAAGTTCAAATGAAAGCCAGCTATTTGGGTGCAGTTGGGTTGGGGCAATGTTTAACATCTCTAGCACCGAGCCTTGGAAGTCGGTGAGAGGAGTCACAACTGAAGATGCGTAAAGAATATCTCTTACATATAAACAAACCCCGCATCCACTTTTGAGTCCAGGGTCATATAAACTAATTATCCTTCCTCATATGGTTGACACACAAATAAACTCTCATCTCCGGTATTCGACAGGGACGCCCGTGCTTCTAGCATGGCAATCCCGCCAGGAGAATCGTATATTGAGGCAAACTTGATTACCTTTTTGTTTACCTAGTCATATGCGGTACTCGAGACAGAAGGTGGACTCAAAAGCTATCTAGCCATGGATGTAGTACCTACATGGTCCTTGGAGGAACTAGGGAAAATAGGACCATCATAAGTTGGCACCCACGCTTATTCTGAACTACACACTAAATACCCCAATCTATACCCTAAATCACCCTCTTGAGCCCAACCAGCAAGGTCCAATAGCTAACCTCTAGCCTAGGTGTTGGATTCTCCATCGAAATCTCCCTTATAACGGTCATAGAATCACTCTCCTCCCAAGATTTGCTTCTTGATCTCGCCATAACACCCAGACACTAGCAAACAATAGCAACAAAAAATAATGAAGGAGATAAAGATCAAAGGAATTAGATTCAAGGAGTTACCTCTGAGGCAAGAAAGTCTGAAGGAATCAAGAAAAGAAGAACTTGTCCCAAGCCAGAAGCTCATGAGCTATTGGAAAACAGAGGCAGGGAAGAAGTGGAAGCCCTCAGAGAACAAGGGTTTGAAATCAGAAGCAAATATGAAAAGTAAAGTAGAGAGGCAGGAAGGACATCTTTTATACCAGTGTCGCCCAACGGTAATTATGATCTAGGTCTATCCTCGAAAGTGAATTAGCACCGCACGATACATCTAACGGATAAGGATCAAGCATCGTTGATCACTCGCAAGAACCATGCCACTTGCCATGCATGGAAGGCGGAAGGACGCCCCTCTACTTGTAACACGTCATCTGATATCATGGGCTTAGCGTTTTGAATTTTGGGACCACACGTCCTACTTGTCGGGGCACTGAAAATGATAACTATAACCCTTAAGCTCGACCCAAGCTCAAAATATGCCAAAACATGAATGCCACCTTAGTAGAGCATTTCAAGCTTGATTGCTCACCCTTGCGAACATTCAACCTGGGGGTTGTAGATCGTACTGGCTCCATTGGGCTTTATGCCAATAATAAGCCCATAGCTTGGCACTGGGCCCGATCCCCAAACCCGATCTTGGCCCAACACTAGCTCAACAACACCCTTATCTCATCATTGCCCTTCGAGATCCTCGCATCTGTAACAGGCCTCATCAACTCTGAATATCTTGATCGTTGATCCCTTAACATCTGAAATCTTAGCTCTTTATCCTCCTACGACGGTTGACGACACTCAAGGGGCTCTCCCATTCTCACTCATATAAACTAGCCTGGCCACCGGTCAAGGTATGTTATTTTTAGCCTTACAAAAACTCTTCCATCTTGAGATCTTACTTACTTGAGTGTTGGAGTGTTTCAAAGTGCCATGCCCCCGCCATGAGAATTGATGTTGCCTCAAGCTCTCCATCCAATCACCTTTTGTGCCAGAAGGAGCAAATAGGAAGGGTTATTTAGAGAACATGTACTTGATTTATTGATATGGTATGCATCGAGAAAAAGTTTATAGTTTTTCCAATCAAAAGTTGAAACTCAGGCGATTAGTAGATTATGCCCATCATGGATCATAAGCATAATAAGTCTATAATTGAGAGACCCAAGCCGCATTATGATTTGGTGTTCTCTTTTTATCTTTTCATTACATGTGATCTATTTAACCCATGCGGGTAGCGCAAACGATCCTCCGCACACGTTTGGGATCTTGAGTGCCACAAGGTTGTGGGTTCGAGACTAGATTCGTGTAGGCAGTTTATTATTTGTGTTTATTCGAAGGGTCAGGGCCTAGGTTTCAACTTGGATTTGCACTACAAGAAAAATGACATTTAGCGACGAAAATATCTGTTGCTAAAGTATCAAAATCCGTCACTAAAAAATTTGCCTGTCGCTAAAAATGGCGTCGCTAAATTTTAGCGATGGTACAAATTAGCAACGGAATCAGCGACAGAACTTTTCCATCGCTGATTGAAAAAATAAAAAATAAAAAAAATATTTAAAAAATTAATAATTATTTTAGTGACGGAAAATTCCTTCGCTATTCAATGACGAAATGTTTTCCGTTGCTAAAACTGTAACATCTCGCATCGAGCGATAGAAAGGACCAGAACAACTTACCCTGATGGACCTACAAGAACTTCCCAGGGGGGTCACCCATCCTTGGATTACCTTAGGTCAAGCACGCTTAACTTGGGAGTTCTTTGTCAACATTTAGCCCAAAATGTATCCAACTGGTGTTGTTTCCTTCCTTATGCTATCCTCGATATCTACTAACTTCTCTGGGCTCTCGGGGTATTACATTCTCCCCCCCTTGAGCACATGACATCCTCGTCATGCAACCTTACAACTGATCCCAGATCTCCCCCCTTGCATGGCCGATGTGGGATTCGCCTAAGGTGCCTACACGCACCCCCCCTTAAGGACTCAGCGTCCTTGCTGAGGTTTGCCCCACCACCGCGCTTAGAGTCTTGGGGGTCGGCTTTGATACCACCTGTAACATCTCGCATCGAGCGATAGAAATGACCGGAACAACTTACCTTGATGGGCCTACACGAACTTCCCAGGGGGGTCACCCATCCTTGGATTACCCCAGGTCAAGCACGCTTAACTTGGGGGTTCTTTATCAATATTTAGCCCAAAAGATATCTAGCTGGTGTTGTTTCCTTCCTTATGCTATCCTCGATATATACTAACTTTTCTGGACTCTCGGGATATTACAAAAACATAATAGAAAAATTAAACATTAATAAAAATTAAAATAGATTAGAATAAACGACGAAAAAAGTTCTGTCACTAATCAACGACAGAAACAGTACTGTCGCTGACTTTTATTTAAAATAATAAAATAATTAATTCAACCGAACGGACATGTGCATGCTCCTCTACGCACCAAGTGGCGCCCTTTAAGCTACTATGTGTACGCTGGCATTAATTTCCCAGCGTAACCTCATTTCTTTCCCTTAGTTTCGATCCTTGGTCCCTCGCGTGAGCGCGCGCGCGCCTTCGACCATTCGAGCTGCAACACTTCTTATTACATATACAACATATATTAATTATATACTATATTAGAGACTTATATATATTTTTACAAATTTTATAAAATAAGCATAAAGATACAAGATGTAAAATGTAAGTGCTGAAATGAAAAAAAATAAATAGAGCATAACACAACAAGTTTTATAGTGATTTGGCTCAACCAGCCTACTCTACTCCCTTGGCTCCACGCCAAGAATTTTAATCAACTCAGTAGCTTTTAAAATAGGTTCAGCTACAAACCACTTTACAACAATTTTTAAAGGCTCAATCGAAACCATTGTCTTTTAAAGGATGAGGCATAACCATTGTTTTTTTCAAAGATCAAGTGTAACCACTGTCTTTTTGAGGATTAGGCATAACCTATAGCCTTATTGGGATCTGACAAAACCATAAATAGCTTAGAAGAAGCAAAAAATACAGGAGAAGCTTGTAAAAAAGAATGTCTCATAACATAAATATGAGCTTCTCTTAATGTACAAAGATTTTTAAGTATAGAAACTCTAAGCTCACTCTTTATGACTTTTCAGAAAATAAAAGATGAAAGTTTGAAGTATCTTTTTGGCTTAAGGCAGGAGTAGGAAGAAATTGTGTAACACCCCCCTCTCCTAAAACTGCCCGAGAAGAGGTGCCACTGGAAAAATAGATAAAATAAAATAAAGCTCTCTGATAAACTGAAATCTGATACCATAACTGAACATCTCAATCAAGTGAAATAAAAACTCTGAGTCAAAATAAACTGAAAACCATAAACTCTGTCTATGGAAAAATCCCTCAACTGAAATATAAAATAATCCTAAACTGACAAGACACTGTTAACTAACAAAACTCCCAGACATCTTTTATTCTTGAGCGGCTCCATGTACACACACTACTAACCACTGCTGCTAGGCCCCACATCTGGTACTCCCCCACTAGGACCTGGAATGGTGAAGAGTACAAGGTGAGCTATAAAGCTCATCAAGTAATAAGCTGGAAAGAATAACTGAAGCTGAATCGAAGAATATCAAACTGATAAATTACTTGCTGAACTTGTACTGAGTATAATCACTATCTGTTTGCATTCATAAAAATGTAATGCACATAAACTGTAAACTAAATGCAGGTATGCAACTTGGGCTCATAGGCCTACATAATATCATAATACATACCTGACTGATCTGAATTCTATATACATAAAAAATGTAAGCATATACTGTGGGCAATATGCCCCTAGCCCCCTGGTCGTCACCAGGCGAGCAACTCATATTTGAGCTATGACTAAAACTGTGGGATCCTCGCGAACTAGCCGCCTAGCGCGCATACTGTAATGCAATGCTCACATACATGCTAGCACACAATATGAAGTGCTCCATATAAAGTCATGCTCCATGCTCATACCAGAATGTATGTGTAACGACCCTAGAGTGGGTCTAGGTGTTTTATTACTTGATGTCAGTTTAATAGTATTTTAAATGTGGGTCTAAGTATTTTAATACTTGATGATAAATCTCTTTGATGGCATAAAAATAATTTTAGATTTGTGTAATTTTATTTTGTGGTTCATGTAATCGTGAAAATACGTATATGGGTATAATTTTTAATAAATTGGGAAATAATGAAATGGGCCTCAGTCAATTAGTTAATGAGTCCATTGGTTTATCAGGTGGGCTATGTAATAGGTGGGTTGGGCTTGGGCCCAATGGTAAAGGAATTTAAATTTTGATGCGAATAAGAAAAAGAAAAAAAATTAAAATAAAGATGTCTGTCAAATATAAAAAATGCCCTAAAAAGATTTCCTGTAATGAGATAAAGTAGGGGAAAATTAGTTTTTTTGGGGGAAGGGGTAGCGCAGCCTGCAACTATTCTGCTTCTTCTTTTTTCTGCTTTTGGCTAGAACGCATCTCCTATTTCAAGCAGTGCATATCCTCTATTTTCCTTTACTTTCACTGTTCCATTGCTCTTCTTCCTCTCCTCTTTAATTTTTGTTGTTCGTGTTCCTACCATGTGCTTTCTCTACCACTGAAATGAAGAGAGAGCTCTTAGCTAGTAAAACAATCTTCCAGGAAAGTTCTTCTTCTCGCACCACTCTTTTATGTTCATTTCATTCCTCCATTCGAGAGTTCTTTTGATCGTAAGAGTATGCACTTAGATGATCAATTGAAGCTATTCTTCTTCTTCTCTGTAAATATACTGTTCCATATATATATATATATATACATATATACACTCAGTTATATATTCCCTTCTAATCTAGCATTGGTTCATCCCAGATTTTCATTATTTTGATTTGGGATTGTTTTCCCCAATCTTTTTTAGAATGGTGTAGCCATAAGTATTGCTTATGTTATATATATATATGTATAAATCATTGTCATTGTAAGTGAGTTGCAGAATCGTTTTGCAGTCATCTGAATAGGAAATGGCTTATCCAAATGAGTCTTGGGAAGCCATGTGAGTAACATCTAGATGAGTGTGTTTCTCATCTGGATATATATATCAACCCATCCGAATGCTACCCTCCAAAGATAGCCATATCCAGATAGATCACCATAGCAGCAAATTCAAACTAGATTTTGACCTTGATGAATCCAGAATCTCTTAAAACTCAAAACACAAAAGTTCTATGTCTTTTTCTTGTATTTCCATATCATCTTTAATCATCTCAATTAGAGTTCATATGAGAGAGATATGCCCTAAATACCAAACACTATTGAACTGTATATTCACATTTGAATGTATCGCAATAGTAGCAAACTTCAAGCCCAATTTCTACCTCTATTAAACCAGAATCTATGAAAACTCAAGACAAAAAAGTTGTAGATATTTTTCTAGGATTTCCATAGAATCTTGAATCATCTCGATCAGAAGTTAGACGGAAAGTTATTCCTAAAATACGAAACCTCGTCAAAGCTGAATTTCTGAAACATGGTGCATCCGAATGACTTAGCCCATATCTGGATATCCATCCAGATGTGCTACTGTAGCATCTGGATATGACTCACATACTTGACTTTGAACATCCGGATGTCTCACCTCATATCCGGATATCACTCTCAAAAACTCCCAGAGACATCTGAATATGCCTCCAACCATCTGGATATCACTCAATGCTCCTTCAACATATCCGGATAGGCCATAAACCATTCGAATGCACTTTCCCATATCCGAATATACATGCTAAAATCTGAATACCCTATTTAATTTTCCCAAAATACATATCAATATCAATTTAGCATAATTATTAAATGAATCATCAGAGATTTTATGATGGGAAAAATAACATATTAAATCTATATTACACCTCAAATAGTGAATCAAGATTTAACTTTAAATAGCATCTCCAAAAGTTATTTTTGTGTTATAATTTTCATCTTGATCGGGGTAAATATTATGAAGTAAGATATGTTGAATTATCTAATGATGATAAAATACCCGGTATGGGTAAATAATGTTGAAATTATGAATATTGAGGAAACTAGAATTTAAATGCATGTAGTGGCAAATGCATACATGATGTATACATGTACATGTTATATATATATAACTCTTGTGCACTTACTATTTTGCATGGAGGGAAAGGGTACCCTAGAGCACTTAGCACAGGATGAGGTGGTCACAGCCTGGTAGGTTGGCTCCATATTTATTTGTGAGATTTTATTTATATGATACACTTGGCTCATATAGATATATATATATATATATAAATCTCGTAGTGTATGTAGACGCGTCCTACTTAAAGATCTTGATTAGTATTTTGGTGAGACTTGAGATGAAATGACTTTTATTTTGTTAGTTAACATTAGAGCCTTTTATTTATTTTGTATAGCCTTCGAGCCCAAACTCATGAGATTTGAAATTGTAATTGAACCTTAATTTAGTTTCCGTTGTTAGTAATAAAATGAGTTATTTGTTTATTCATGGTTTGTTCTATATCATCTATGTGATGACATCCTTTCGAATATCTTATGCTAGTGGGAATATTTGAGAGTGGACCCTTACAGTATGCACATAATGCCAAGTAATAATGCTGATCATGTCATAATAAATACTAAACATGTCGTCTAATGTTCAATATATTGGAATACAAAGATTCTATGAATTTTGTATTATTGTATGGGCATGTTAGATTTATCATACTTGGCATGAGAATTTAATATTTAAAATTATTGAATATTTTAATTTAAAGAAAAACTTGGATTAAAACTGTGACGGCCCACCACCCGGAGCCTCGGCTAGCATAGAGGATCTGTGAGGAGGTCATCAATAGAGTGATATAGAAACAACTCAAATAAGAACATTCAACCCAACCACAACAAGAGAGGGAATAACAACAAAACATCCATAAACACTCCCTGTATTATCACATATGTACATCCATTCATGACATAATTACATAAGTTCTTACCTTTCATTAGATACAAAACCCCAAGCCATGATCACAACAACATATACATAGGCCTTCAAAATATAAGGCCCTGTTCTCTTTGTCGTTTTCGGGCTGTTTTCTGTTTTCAGTTTTTTAAAACACTCAAAACGTGTTATCTTTGTTATTTTCAAAAAAAAAATTTCGAAAACAAGAAAATTTTTTGTAAAGGAAATGAAAAACAAAAAAAAAATCGTTTTGGCTGTTTTCAGCCAAAACATGGTTAAAAATTCAAAACACGAAAAACAACCATGTTTTCAGATTCACGCGGTGCACATGCTTTGAGTTCAAAATCCATCTCTATGCCTTTTGATTTCCTGAAACTCAAGCATCCATCTTCCTTTCTCTCTTCCAAGCTCCAACAACCCAAATCTTCTTGGCCGTCAACCGTACTTGCCACAGCCGTCATCGCCACTAGCTGTCGTCGACCACCATCTCTTTCTCTCTTCCAGATTTAAGCAGATCCAACTCATCTTGGCCATCGATCACTCCTCTCTTCCTTGTTGGCCGTCAATCGCGACTCTCTTCTTCTCTTCTAGCTATCATTGACTCCCTCTCTTCCTTATTGGTTGTCACGACACCTTCCACCGCCATCGCTACTGTCGCACATCGTCGCCACCAGCAACCCAAATTCGTGATGCCTCGCCTTCGCCTACGTGGGTCATGTCTTCTTCCTCGTCGCCTATGTCGTTCGTCACTTCCTCTTACGGATCTTGTCTTCAGGTCAAACCCTTTGTATTCTGATTTCAGTTATTTTGTTTGTAATTTGATTTGTATTTTGGTTTAAGTGATTTTAGTAATTTTGTTTCTAAGATGCTTAAATCTGGATTTAACGAAATATGTATGAATTTGGTTGACAAAATAACCTCACGACTTCACAATTGGTAGGTTATTTTGTTGAATTAGGACAAAGTTTTGCATCTGATATTTCATATTTCTTCTGTTGTGAAGTTATGCTTAGTTCACTGGTTACAAAACACATTCTAATGATCCTTTATTGTGTTTCTTTCTTTTGCAGATGTCAAGGTAAGCTGCTGAAAATATAATCTCAAGTTTTATGCTTGTTGTAAAGAGGATCTAAAAGCCTTTTTCCTTAGGTCATAGCTATTGCTACACTTTATGTTGAGTTGTTATCCTGTAATGCATATCAAATATCAACAAGCTTTGGCAAGTGCATCCCTTTCTCTTACATCTGCATTTTGACATATTATTACCAAAACTAGGCTGTTCATGTTCTTTTTATTGGCATCATTTCTTAACTTCGGAGTCTCCTTAGGCCTATTATTATCTTTTTGTGTTACATTAGTTTT
Source organism: Diospyros lotus (assembly GCF_014633365.1). NCBI lineage: Eukaryota > Viridiplantae > Streptophyta > Magnoliopsida > Ericales > Ebenaceae > Diospyros > Diospyros lotus. The sequence goes on along the minus strand of NC_068346.1, from coordinate 29,918,372 downwards.
CTTGATTAGTACACAAGTAGTGTCCTTAGGTGGGTAAATAGACTTGGTTTCCAGTCCATCAGAATCATAGCCAACTTGCTTCCTTCGTAAGGGCTCCACTTCACTAAAAATGTTATTGGTAGTGTAATCATTGATATACCTTGCTGAAGGTCAATAGGGAAGTAGGAAAAGAATCTGATTGGATGTTTTTATTGGCAGTAGTTGATTACATTAGTTATCCTATTAAATATCCTGCTCTTTCTCTGTCTTGCATTAGGTACTGTTTGATGTATTCCTGCAGAGGGAAGGCTCTGATAAGAATGCATGTTTATCAGTTTTGATTAGGCATATGAATCATGTTTTTTGATCGTTAACACCTTTCTGTGGTCAACTTCTGGCATCTAGTTATCTTTTTCTACCATGTGGGTTTCTTGCCATATTTTTTGCCCGAGTCTTGCTTCTTTAAGATTCAATTATTGATCCTTGTTTATGTGGTTAAATCATTTTTACTTAAATTTTGTCTAATTTGTGCTCTATTCACATTCTTATTAACCCTTGTTCATTCTTCTTTCATCTATTTTACTTTATTGTTCCTATTTCTGTTTCTGTTTCTGTTTCTTTTTCTTCTCTGTTCTTTTTTTTTTTCTTCTCTGTTCTTTCATCAATTATTGATCCTTTTTTTGGTAGCACCTTCATGTATATGGTAATTTTTTATTTTTCAGTTAAAAACTATGAACACATGGATTATTTGTGTACTCATAGGGGTATGCTTGCCCAAATAGGAAATGACAGTGTGTTTGGAGATATGCATACTTGACAAAAGAATAAAAAGTACTTACTCAAAAATATCAGGCTAATTAGGACACAAGTTTCACCCTAATATATGTGTATCTATATATGTGTTGTATGAGCGGATCATCAAAGTTCCACCTAGGCTCCACCAGACATAGACAGACTTGATTTCTTGTTATCTAAGTGAGTAGACAGAATATACCATGTTTTTCTCTTATTTTCTTACATCTTATATTAATTTATTACTTGCTCTATCTTAATTACTTATGAACATATTGTTGAAATGATTTGAAACTCGTGAAATGTTTTCATCTTACTACTGAAAGAAATTACTGGCATGTACTTACTTATATATTGCTTATTGATACCATTATATGTACTGTTTATCAATTTCTAATTGTTGATTATTGATTACTATATATATATAATGATACTGCTACTATTTGTCTACTTTACTGCATACAATTGTCTATAAATATTATTTACAATTGATGATCATTAAAGTTTTACAAATTATTAGGCTGTAAACATAAAAATGTTTAGAATGCAGGCTGCATTATAATTACCCGTTTTCAAACATATTTATTTTCCCTTTGACTATCTGATAACCTCTTTTTTCGTATTTTGAATGGCAATAGCCATCTTAATCCACATACTTGGAGACATACTGTCAAATTACATTTGCTCTAGTGAACATATCATACTTCAAGGACCCTAAAAAAATGTTTTGAGTTTCTTCTTGTTTTCCCCTATCATCCCTTCCAATTCTTTTGGGCTTGTTCGCTATGAAATGTAATTTGGTATTCCAACTGCTGCTACACTCAACATATAAGGAATACATACTTGTAAGACACTGATTTTGCTTAAAATATTATCTTGTATTAGCTTTTATTATTCTTATATAGTTGGCCTATTATGTATTGCAAATCTCTAGTGGCCCAACTAAAATATCTACTTCGTCAAAGACACATTAAATAATTTATTAAAATATTAGAAATGAATTGAATAACTTTAATGGTGTTGCATTTTTTCCTCATGTTTGTTTTTGTTTTCCTTTTCTTTTCCTTGGTCCAAGGGTGGGTCTATCAAATTATGATGTTAAATTATTTTCCATGTCGTGTGGAGTATATTTGGTAAGTTGGAGAATATTTTTCATGTTGGTTTCATATTTTTTTTGTCTTCAATGTAGAACATAGGTGGTCACAGAGGTAAGACTAAGGAACCAATGTCATGGTCCAATGAGAATGAACACGCATTTACTGGTATTCTTTATGAGAATGTGAAATCAGGGATATTGCAATGTTCTACATTCATGAAAGTCGATTGGGGCAAGATCAATCAAGCCATGATTACTCTCACAAAAACAGATTACGGCATAGATAGATTAAAGGGGAAATGGAACCGTTTATGTAAGGTACATCGCTTGTTCTTTGAACTTTTAGGACATACAGGTGTTACATGGGATCCAAATACCAACAAAGTTAATGCACCAGAGGAAGTTTGGCAACACTTTTATACGGTATATATCTTTATTAAAGAATATTTTCACCATCATTTTTTATCATATCAATCTTACAATATCATAATGTGTCCTATTTTTACTATTATAGATTAACAAGTTTGAGTATAAAATATTCAAGAAAGAAGGATGTAAGCACTATGAAACTCTTGGAGAGATATTTAGCGGAACTACAGCTACTGAAGGATTAGGCAATGTTTCCACTCAGCTTCCTCTAACATCAGAGGAAGAAAGGCAGTTAGAAGATGATTTTTTGAACAGAGGAATTCATGTTCGTGTGGAGAATGCTGATGAAGTTACAAATATTTGTCGGCGTGAAGAAATTGGTGAATCTAGCAAACGTCGACGTAAGGAACCTAAGATCAGTAAAACTAATAAACTCGATGCTTGCATGGCGCAGTGGTCATCTACAGTTAGTATGAGGAACAAAGAAACTAAACTTATGACACTTTACCTAAAAGAAAAGCTTGCAAAGCTCCAAGGAAAATCACGTAATCAATCAGATAGTGAAGCTACTAGTCTGGATCCTTATTCAAATGTTGTTTGTATGGACCTCTTGAACAATATGGAAGAAGTGTCTAATGAGGTTTATATGAAAGTGATAAAGGCTTTTAAGAATCCAGATCTTAGAGTGTCATTTGTGAAGATGCCATAAATTAGAAGAATACCTATCTTGGAACTTCTTTGATTTGGTTGGTTGATTGCGTATTTTCTAATATCGTGTTCTTTTCATTGGTGATGTTGTAACTCAAAGTACTGTGTTTTCCTACATTAGCTTCAAGTACTATTTTATCTTCATAGTTTGATGTTGATGGTTGTAGAACTGTGTTCCAACTAGAACTGTTTGATGTTGAATTTATTTAGAATTAAATGCTTTTTTTATTTTGGGGGATTTAATGATGTTTAATTACTTTGTAGCCATCTTAGTTGATGTTGAATTATTTCTTTACGTTGATTATAATAAATGATGAATGATATGATTACTGATGATGATTATGAATATATTTATATACAGGATGTCAACTGAATCAAATGTGGTTGGTAATATGCGTACCAATGATTCAGCTGACGAAGATTTGAGTGATGATGATTTTTTATTTACGGATGATATTGCTGCGAATTTTGGGGATGTAATAATGATTCATTGCTTTGTTTCCAGCAAACGCAATGTCATCAGCAAGGTACCTTGTAGAACGTCATTACTTATGGGGAAAATATACATATTAGAGATTCTGAATGGACACCCAGACGTGTGTTATTGTAATTTTCGTATGCAAAAACATATGTTAATGAGTTTTTGTGATACTTTGAAATAGAAGTAGTTGTTGAAAGATGAAAAAAAAGTGAGCGTCGAGGAGGGCGTTGCTATGTTTCTAATGATTGTAGGGCATACTACACGATATAGTATTATTGGTGATAGGTTTCAACATTCCAACAACACGATACACAAATGGTTTAAACGAGTATTATGGGCTGTTTGTTCACTTGGCACAGAGATAATATGTCTGACACATCAAAATGTGCCACATGAGCGGATTTTGCACAAATTTCCTTACTTTAAGAATTGCATAGGCCCAATAGATTGAACACATGTTGCAGCTTGGACACCTACATCGAAACAAACATCTTTTCGTGGAAGGAAAACCAATTTAACACAAAATGTGATGTTGACGTGTGATTTTGATATGAAGTTCACATTTGTGTATTCTGGATGGAAAGGTACTGCTAATGATTCGTGAGTATTCATTGATGCAGTCACAAGAACTTCAAACAACTTTCCAATGCCATGTGGAGGTATATTCTAATATTTCAAATAATTTGTCAAATAATTTGGGTCTTTAGGTCATTTTTTTTTATTTTTTTGCAGATCAATTTTACCTTGTTGATTTTGGTTATCCAAATATGCCTGGTTTTCTTGCCCCTTATCGAGGATGAAGATATCATCTGCGTGATTATCTTGGACGAGGAAGACCGCGTGGAAAGGAAGAACTGTTCAACTATAGACATTGCATTGGAGTTTTAAAGGCAAGATTTCCTATTTTAAAATTAATTACCAATTATCCACTTAATAGGCAAAGACAAATCCCTACTGCATGTTGTGCAATACATAACTATATTCGCCAGGAACACGCTTTAGATAGCTTGTTCGCTGAGTTTTCATTAGAGAATATGGTATTTCAAGATATGCCGGAGTCAAGTCAAGATCAAGAAGCCATACAATTTGATGCTAGTCAAACAGTTCAAATGGGACAAGTTAGGGATCAAATTGCTATACAAATGTGGAATGACTTTTCAAGGAGTCGTACATGATTATGTAGTCTTATTTTAATGTTTAGTGTCCGAGTTATTTTGATTTTTATCATGACTATTTAAACTTGTAATTGTAATCTACTTGCTATTGAACTGTTTGATGTAATATTATTTATCATGAATAATCATATTTTCTCATTTTCATTGAGTTAATTTTTAATTTTTATTTCTCCATTTACTATTTTTTACCAAAATTGTTTTATTTCTTGTTTGTATTTTTTTTTTTTTTGTAATGGGAAAAAAATATTACAATATTTCACTAATTTCAAAATGTATTTAATAGTATACTAGCATTGTAACGGCCCGCCTCCCGAAGCCCCTACCGTGGATAGAGGATCCGTGAGAGGGTCATTATAAAAATGATATCGAACAATGACGCACCTACAACACACACATAACCCTTTTTGAAATCATAATTTTTTTCTTTATTATAACATCCCATCATAATCTTTACAAACCATTCATCACTTGGGCCCACCTGAGCTTACATAACATGCGACAAACTCTGAAAACATAAACATTAACCTTATTAAGACACGATGACACCCAGGATCTAATTTTGGGAGAGCTCTGCACTGGCTACCATGACTTGACGGTCTGGACCCAAACCCCGATGAACACACCTGCGATCTCAGGATACGCTGACCTGGAATGATGTAAAACAACATGAGTCGCGAGACTCAGCAAGCTCTAGAAAGAAAGGTTACGGGTTTAGGATAGGACTCTTCCCATGACACCCCATGCAATTCATGTCAATGAAATCACGCCATGTCATGAGCTATACGTACCTTACTTCTACATGCATAACATAAAATAAACTGCACATAAGGAACCAGGGGCCCACATAAGTCAAACATTGGCACCCGGGTCCCACATACAAACCTGTTGTAGCCTAACATAGGCTACCATATCATCATTCTCTTAGACCAGCCTTTTCCTGACATGGTCGGCTTTTCCTAACATTCAACTTTTGTCTTTTCCTGATACTTGTTACATACTTTTCCTGGTTCCCATCATATTCTCATGTGTTCATCATGTCATACATCACATAATCATATACTTCCGCGATCTTGGTCTTCCCTCGGGCCAACCCCGAGCTAATATCTAAGCCGAGCTGAAGCTCACATGAGTCGGTACTCCCGACACCTGGCACGGTACTCCCGTCCAGAATAACAGTAACATTAGAACCATGCAATGCAACACATAAGAAATGCAAGGGCTTCTGTAGCATAAACGTGATGACAAGGCCCCCATAAACCAAGCATCAGGCCCTGCTACGCCCACACATAAGAATTCACACATGCGACATGTTCTAAATGCATATGCTCATCTAGGATACCCAAATTGGCTCTTGGACCAACCGGGTCATGCAAATGCTCATACATCCCATCACACACAAAGCATGTCCCCACGTGAATGCAACCCAGCCCTTTGTAGCACACACATCATGAAATGCACAAACCAAGGCGGGAATCTGGAGTACCAGCTCTTCTGGCCGTCTAGCGCTTATCGTAACAACCGATGACTGGCGCCCATACATCCAGCCATCAACTACCACAACCCACGGTCAACAGTCAGTGGCTTTGTATCCATACCCTTAGACACACTTACTGACATTATTAACTTTATATCTTCCCAGCTTAACTTTACATAACATTTCTCCATAACTCATAACTCTTCATGTACATAACCACATAACATCTTAATACCATTCTTATTACTTTTCATTCACATAAAGTCATCTCAACATACATAATAAACTCTTTAACACATTTTCTTTAACACATTTTCCTAATTCTAACCATAACCAATTTCTCTAAGAACTTAACTCCAATGGGATCGGCATCATTCCCAAGGAAAGCGGAGCAATACGAAGCTCCGTGACGGTTGAAATAAAAGACGCCATGACATCCTTACTTAGGTTATCCCATTAACAATAAACTTATTAATAAAATAAAAGCCATAAAGTGGTTACTACGCGGATTATTATTATTTATGCGTAGAACCGAGTCACGGTGAGGGAGAGTTTAGAGTAGAAGAAACCTCAAAGACTTTCAAGGGAAATAAATAACGCGAAGAGGGGGTTAGGAGCTTGCCTGAAAACGACTGATTTCAGCTTCTCTTGTGCTCCCGATGCGAAGTAAAACGTTTCCTATCAAATAATACAACCGTGACTTAAATCGGTTAATTCTAACGCGTAAACTGTATAATCTAACCATATAAAATTCATGATTTAAACATATAACACTTATATAAATTTTACCCACTTACCTGAATATTTTAAATACCAACTAACCACCAAAATCCCTTGATTTTTCCTCACTTTTCCTCTGTTTCCCTGGCTGCTCGCGCCCTTTTTCTTCTCCCATTAATTTCTCTCTTCCTCTCTCTGTTGTGGAGCAAAAGTAGCCGAAATGGCCACTAGAATGGCCTTAAATTACCTCCAATACTTGCTGCCCAAGATTTGTCTTATAAATATCATCTTAAGTGGCTTTTAAGCCACAAATTGATATGGCTATGGATGCGCCACGCACAGCACACACAAACACACATATATATATATATATTAATTAATTAATTAGTTTAATTTAATTTGATTTAATTATCTCTTTTATTATTATTATTATTATTATTATCTTATTATTATTATTATTATTATTATTATTATTATTATTATTATTATTTCTATTATTATTATTTTTGCCACTATATGTTATTTTATTGTTTTCATTAATACTTTCAATTAATTTAATTAATCACCTTAATTTCCTATTTCTTTAAAATATCATAAATGAATATTTCTCAAAAATTTCTAAATATTCTAAAATATCCACAAACATCTAAATTAATTATTTTTAGTTGTCTCCAAATTTTTGGGATGCTACAAGCATTAAATTATTTTAATTTAAATAAAAATAATTTTATGAATAAAATAATTTTTCTCAAAATTTTCAAAGTAAACGTGTTTTCAGTTTTCAATTTTGAGAAACAGTTTCTCAGAATGACAAAGAGAATGCGTTTTCAGAAATTTCAAAACAAAAACTCAAAACACAAAACTCAAAATAAATTCAAAACTCAAAACTCAAAAATGAAATACAAAGAGAACACCACCTAAGAGACTGACAAGTTCTCTATAATACAACAAAAGACTTCTAATGACCTTGTCTTTAAGTAATCTCTGTACACAGTTAAGTCCCTAGAGATCCACCCTTGCTAGACTCGCCTTCAGCCTTACCTTTTCCTGGAATGGTGTAAGAAGCAATAGAATGAGCCACAAGGCCCAACAAGCATAACAACGAATGATAATGGAAATCAGATTACAACATGAGTGATTTTCCATAAGGAAAAGGAATAAAACCCAATAAGTCACGCACACTAGCCAGACAACCCAAAGAAAATATATGCACATATATGACTCCCATAAGCTTGTACAGTTAGCAATGGACGCTTGGGGATAGACAACTCCACTCCTAGGGTTGTGCTCGTGAGCACAGATAACCCTCGAGGACAGTCAGCTCCCACTCAAGGTCATAACCACTTCAACTTCCATGAGGTCATTGGGTCCGGATAGCTCCACTCCAAGGGCGGTGCTTGCGACCACACACGACCCTTGAGGCCAATCAGCTCCACCCAATACCTAGGCTCACACACACACACATATACATATATATCTACATCATAGCATGATAATGCATGAGTCACATCCCCAAGTATGCATCTCAACCATCTCCCATAATAGTTATTCACGAGACCCCAAAACTCGAACCAAGTAATGCCACGAAATGTGGATTGTCTCCCAATCTTGATAGGTATGAATTCAAACCCTATGAAGACCCTTCAAATCTTATCCAAATAATACCCATAATATGTCAAATCGAATCCTATTGAGTCTAGTTCATAATTCTTCAAGTGGTTAATCAATCAGATATCTATAAAAAAAGTTATAGCCAAAATAGTAGAGGGTGCGCAGTGTAATCTATCGTAGGAGTCGACTTTTGACACCCTGGGAGTTGACTTTTGAGGCACAGTCGACTCCTACATCCCCAGAGGCAACCTAGCCGAGAACCCTTTATGCAGAGTCGACTCTTAACACCCTAAAGTCGACTCTTGAACCTTTAGAACCCAAAAGTGACGAATAACACACCCCCAAACTCCTCCAACTCTCCCAAAACTCAAATCTAAACCAAAAAAATACACCATTCCCAAACAAATATAGGGTGGAACAAACCCTATTGAAGTCACCAAACAATTCCAACCATCACATTCAAGAATTTAAGAAGATTTACAAAGATCTTTACATAGATCTCAACCAAAGCATGAAAAGCATGGGGGTTCTCTTCTTTCACAAATAATCCTCAAAATATCATGATTCAAAGATTTAGAAGAGCAGTAGAGGAGTAGAACTTTCCTTTGTGAAGTTTTCTCTTTGATTAGATCTTGAAGAACAACCAAGAGAAAAGGAGTTCACAACCAACCTTCAATAATAAAAACATACAAGCTAAGAGAGGAAGAAGAAGATGAAAAACAACTACAAGTTTGCACCAACCTCTCTTGACACTTTGATCATCCAAGAGGAAGAAGAGGTAGAACAATTGGAGCCTTAGCTTTCCACTTTCCCAATCCCACGGCTCCCTCTCTCAATTCCCTTTTTATTTCGTTCTCCCTCCCAATTCCCCTTTTATACTTGTAACATAATATCATATATATATATATATATATATATATTCCACTAACAATCATTTACTTTATTGTAATAAAACATTTTCCTTTATATATTTATACACACTTAAGCTAAAATTCATATTACAATATTTCTAATACCTCAAATTCCATAAAATGCTTATTTACATACCTTGCAAAGTCATGGGTCCCATTTCCATTAGAACCAATCCTTTGATCTTTTCCCACATTCTCTCTACTTTGGTCACATTACCTAAAATAACACATATAATGCTTCAAAGTCATTATTCAATTAATTAAATATTCCTTTCTCAAGTTAATATAATCCAACCGAATAACGGGTCGTTACAAAAACATCATTGGAAGTTCACTTGGATTTCTGGAAAAGCCATTCAGATATTAGGATATGAGGAAAGACATCTGAATATGAAAAAGGCTCATTTGAATACACTAGCGTTCAAATCAAAAGCTATTCGAATATGCTAGAGCTTATTCGGATATGAAGTTTAAAACTTGAGAGGGGTATCCAGATATGAAATAAAACATCCGAATATCAACTTGACCCATCCAGATATACTGAGGAAGACATCCAGATATCACACACAAAAACAAAATGACATATCCAAATATGACTTAATATATCTGACTATCACTCACAATGGAATAGACACATTCGGTTACAGCACAAGGTATCCGGATATCACTCTCAAGGAATCATTGAACTCATCTGGATGTGGATCAAAGCATCCGAATATCAAACAAAGGACATCCGAATACAAATAGGGCCATCCGGATGTCTCTCACATAAATCTTTTTCACTTATCCGAATAGGCACTGCCCCATCCGGATGACACTCACATACATAGATTAACTCATCCAGATATGGGAAGACCCGTTTGGATATTTACAATTAAATTTGACGAACATGAATGTTAATAGAGACTGAAATCTATAACAAAACTTAATGATTCTACACCATTCTGAATAAAATCTTGGAAAAATGAATCCCAATAGATATGAAATAACTTTAAGGATGATTCAAAGATAATATTTGATTGAATCGCTATAAAGATCATGCATATATGAGAACTTTCCTCCAAAAGAAATATAAGGAGGAAGGAACCTGCAGCTCAAAAGAAAGAAGAAATAATATAACTTGCACTCCAAATGGGAGAAGGAGTAATAAAACTCACAATCCAAAATGGAGAAGGAGTAATAGAACTAACAATCCAAAATGGAAAAGGAATAATAGAACTCGCAATCCAAAATGGAGGAGTAATAAAACTGGCAATCCAAAATGGAGAAAGAGTAATGGAACTTGCAATCCAAAATGGAGGCAATCCAAAATGGAGAAGGAGTAATAGATCTTGCAATCCAAAATGAAGGAGTAATAGATATTGCAATCCAAAATGGAGAATGACTAATTGATCTTGCAATCCAAAATGGAGAAGGAATAATAGAACTCGCAATCCAAAATGGAGAAGGAGTAATAGAACTGGCAATTCAAAATGGAGAAGGACTAATAGAATTGACTCATAACTTCACTGCTATACTGTAACACCCGAGATTTTTCATATTTAAGGAAATAAGAAGGTAAGGGTAAAATTGTAATTTTGAAGTACGGGTAGAAGTGTAATTTACTAAAAGACCTGGGAATTAGTGAGATTCAAGGATAGCTCGGGGACCTAAATGTAATGGATTTCAAACTCTTATTAAATATAGGTTTGGATTTCAAATTAATTTCAAATTTAACTTCAGACTTCAAATCTTATTAAAACTAGCTTTGGATTCCAAATAGAATTCCAATATGATCGTATGGGACACTTGGCACCATTTGATAAGAACACATGGATAGAAATGATTATATGGGACACATGGTACCATTTGGATGGAAACACATGGATATATAAATGATTATATGGGACACATGGCACCATTTGGATGGAAACACGTGGAAGTAATGATTATATAGGACACATGGCACCATTTGGATGGAAACACATGGAACTAATGATGAATCCCAAATAATTACAATGACACATGGCAAATTATGATTCGCCCGGACATTCTATAAATAGGGCTTTTGGGAAAGGATTTGGGGCATTCAGATAGGGAATATTTGGAGAAATTTTGGGTCATTTGGGAGGTAATAGAGTGATGATGTTTTTTTTTAGAAAGAGGGAGAAATTCTACAAAAAGTAGGAGTGAAATCGGAGAAGGAACAAGGGAAAAATGAGCTTTGCCAGAAAGTTTGAGGCTTTACTAGAGTTTGGCCAAAACCAGTCATGAAAAAGTAAGTTAAGTTCTAATATAACTTGATATTCATATAGAGGGATGAGATAGGAGCGTGTAGGAAAAAACAGGGGTCAAATCGAAGTTAAAACGAGGGAGTTATGGCTAAAATACGAAAATTGCGCAAGGCTGTCCCAAAAATAATGGTGGCGCGCAGGCCACCTTCCCTAGTGCGTGAGAGGGTGTGAAGGACCCTTTCTATCCAAAATTTTTAATATGAACTCCTCTTTTAATTTCCTACAACTCTATGTAAAAATATCTAATTTTTGGCTTATAGTAACTGGTGCTTTCTATAGAAAAACTATCGGATTTGCCATTAAACAGGCAAGCTTCTACTCCTTTATTTCCTTTATGCAAGCTTCCACTTCTTTATTTTTTTTATGCAAGCTCCTAACCCTCTTCTCATGTTTCTTGATCACTTATGCAAGCTCGTAAGCTTGTCCTAAGTTATTCTCTCTTTTGGTTACATGTAAGTTCCCGTTGCGAGTTTTCTACGTATAATTCTCTTTAGTATGAACAGTTTTGTCCGGTTACTTTGTAATGGAAAAGGGCCAGTTGAGTCATGTCCATACTCTAAAATGAGGGTTTTGAACCACCCTCAAATTCTTAAGGAATGATGCGTTGTTGCTAGATTCAAAATACGCAAGGAAGTGTGTCTCCTTTTAAAAGGGATGGTTATGTTAAAAGTCCTAATGGGTGAGGTGCATGAGGAGTCTTGGGAAAACTCATGAAATTCTAAGTTCAAAGAACATAAGTTAATGATGGCTATGGGTATTAAAGGGTATGGGGTACAAAACCACTGACTGTCGACCGTAGGTCATGGAAACTGATGGCTGGATGTATGAGCTCTAGTTATCAGCTGTTACAATAAGTGAGAGGCGAGCCAGAAGAGCTATTACTACCAGATTCCCACCTTGACTTATGCATATCATGATATTGTGTGATGCATGGGGTTTGGATTGCATTTATTGGAAGAAACATGCTTTGTGTGTGATGGGGTGTGTGAACATTGGCATGACCCGATTGGCCTAAGAGCCAATATGGGTACTTTAGGTAAGCATATGCATTTAGAGCATTTCGCATGTGTGTATTCTTATGTGGGTGTAGCATGGCTTGATGCTCGATTTATGGGGGCCTTAACATCATGTTTATGTTTCAGATGCCAGCGCATTTCTATTATGTGGCATTGCATGGTGAGCAAGAGTGACTATCATAAGTGAGAGGTTTATGAAAGACTGGGGGGTTCGAGTCACACAACAACTTATGAAAGATTGGCATTTGAGTCCCACAACACTTACGATACGAGAGATTGGGGGTTTGAGTCCCACAGTAACTTATGATCTTGATATGGTTGGGAGCCAATATGTGCATTTTACGTGGGCCCCAAGGACTGAATATGTGTAGATTACTTTATGTTTATGCAATTAGAGCTAATTTAGATATTGTACATGACATGTTATGTTGCTGCATTGGCATGAAACACATGTGGTGTGGGGAAAGTTCTACTCTTAACCTGTTGTCTTCATACTATTATGCTTGCAAGCCTTGCGGCTCACGTTTGCGTGCGTCATTCCAGTTAAAAGTAGGGTACCAGGCAAGGTGGGGTTAAATGTGTATAGAGTAGTCCCGACCATATGGTCCTGGTGGTGTCTTCTTGCTATAGATGTAATACCCCATGTTGCAAAGTGTCAAGTAAGTTCAAAGAATTGAAAATTAGTTTGAGAATTTAGTTAAGTAATTGCCGAATTAGACGAAGGGAGTACCCCGGACCCTAGATAGCCGAGGAAAATGGTATAGTATTGACGAGTGATTTGAGTTATGATTTTTGGTGATGAAAGAAATGGGATCGGAAACAGTTTTCGGTACAGCTATCTATCAGGTTGAGAAAATCGAATGATCGTAAGGGATGTAATACTCTAGATTTTTAAATTCAAATACTTGAGAAAATAGGATGTTTTAAGGGATTATGGATGTTTGGAGATAAAAGTTTAATTTTTGAGCCAGGGGCAAAATTGTAATTTTTGAGATTCAGGTAAAAGTGTAATTTACCTAAAAATTAGGGGCATTAGCGTAATTAACCCATTCTTCAGTGACTAAAATGCAATTAAAAATTAGTCCAGGGACCATGTTGAAAAGGGTCTAAGTGCAATTATCCAAAAGTTCGGGCCAAAGTGTAATTATTGAAACCTTTTTATTATGGGCATTTGGGAGATTCAAGAAAATCCTCATAAATGACTTTAGAGATAAGGATGAAGGCTCATGATAACTTTAAGGATAAGATATTAGAAGATTTTGAAATGATTGCAAAAGATATTAGAAGATTTTGGAATGATTGCAAAAGATATTAGAAGATTTTGAAATGATTGCAGAAGATATTAGAAGATTTGGAATGATTGGAAAAGATTTTGAAAGATTTGAAATGATTGCAGAATATATGTTTATTGGTGGCTAAGTTTCCAAAACCTATAAATAGGGGTTCATGGCTAAGGATTCTCTCATTCGAAATTTTGAGAAGTTTATGCTAGACAAGAGTGCTTCGGGTTTAGTGAATAGAGGGCTTTTTAAGCATACTCAAAGCATCACACGCGTAGAGCATTTGAGCAGCACGTGAGGGCGTGTAAGGAGGTGGTTTGGTCAAAAGACTTAAGGAGTTACACAAAAGTCGAGGTTCGACACAAGATTTAAGATGTTCTGAGTTTTGTTCAAGGTGAGTGTTCGCCCCCAAAACTTGATTTATTGTACTTGTTCTATCTGAACATGTGTGTGATTTCATGCAAAATGGTTTTGTGCATTGAAATGGTAACCGGTGACGGTTGGTTTTTATGAGGGAAGTTCATCCCTAAACATTTTGAACTAGTGCATTACATTTTATAAAATATTGTTTATATGATGCATTGAATTGTGAAATATGGCATTGTCTTGAGTTTTATGTGTACGTATGGAATGTCAGCCTAAGATGTTGTCTGGATAGTGTAGCCAGAATTCTCCAAGGGCGTGACGGAATAATAGGGGTATCTGATGCTGGTGTGCATGTCAGGATAGTCGCCTTGGTTTTTGTGCCAGGTCATTTGACCAGGGAAGTTGCACTAGGATGACTAGGTGGTCCATACTGTGTTGTTCATGTGGGATGTTAGCCTAGGATGTTGTCTGGATAGTGTAGCCGTAATTCTCCAAGGGCGTGACGGAATAATAGGGGTATCTGATGCTGGTGTGCATGTCAGGATAGCCGCCTTGTTTTCCATGCCAGGCCGTTTGGCCAGGGAAGTTGCACTAGGATGACTAGGTGGTCCCTGTGAAATTTTGGAGTTGGGATTGCATGGTGGTTCCTAGATGCTTAAGGTGGGAACGTATTCAGGTGAGTTGCATTGGCAGCCCCATTTAAGCTAGAATCGCGTCGCGTCATCTTGTTGTCGAGTCGGTATGGTGGCATAGCTTTTAGAGAGATTGCTCTTTTCCCGTGGTAGGGTTAAGCGCGTGGGATTCTCTTGCGCTAGGGCTTACCGGGTGTATTGGTTTATTTCATGTCTTGCATTCATTCATGAAAAATGTGATTTTGAACTCTCACTTAGATGATTCAGCATCTAATTTGGACTATGTCCCTAGAATATTCAAACGTTCCAGGTGAAGGCAGCGGTGCGAAGGGAAAAGGAATTGCCGAGGAGTGACGGCGATTAGAGAATGTTTTATATTATGTCCTTTTAGTTATGTTGTTTATTTTGAGAACATCATGTAAGCATTGGTGCAACTTTATAAATAAAGTGGTTTCGATTTTGGTTATGACCTGTTAAGGTTTCGATCTAGCTTCCGCATTTGTGTTGGTGAACCTGTCTTAGTTATTGATGGTTCATAGTGATATACTGAGAAGGTGTAACGGGATCTTCGGGGAACGGTTTATGTTGAGTTTTTGTTGTTTGTTGGAAAAAAAAATATATATCCCCCGAATCTTACGTTACGTAACGCCTTCCTGGAGAGTGGGGTGTTACAGTAGATATTATAGGTTAGCTTCTGTGTTACTTGGTACATGTATACGAATATAATGAATGATGCCTAATGTAATTAATCTCAATGCCTGCTAAGAGTGTATTAAGTAGATTGTTGAGACAATAGAAGAGTTTTGTTATCAGAAGTAAATATGTTAGCTATTTTATTTTCATTGAGACTCTGGTTGGTGCCAACTATTCTGACGTTTCCCCTTGAATTCCTCGGCCGGGGTTTCCAAGGAAGAGATTACCATGAGTTATTGGTAGCCATGCTAGCATCACGTCCTCAGATAAGGATATATAAATATTAATTATAGAAATGGGGGCGTTACATATACGCATATATATATATACATCTCTGCTTATTGATATAAATCTGAAAACTACAATGAAGAATTGGAATAATCTAAAAACGAAACTAATATGAACTTATAATGGAAGGGATTACAGGGAAGATACTTGCTTCGAAAAATCTTGATCGACTCACACGATCTCAACCAGAAATCTCCTATGCAAAGCAACTTCTGCAACTCATAGACTTCTTGGCTCTCTACTCCTTACGTAGTGTGAAGAACACTATGGCTTATGTGCTTTTATATAGATAAAGAAATAAACTTAAAAGCCCATCTCTTTCTCCTTTTATAATTTGGAGTCCTTATTCTTAATTAACTTGGAGACTTCAAACCCAAACCTTCTCATGTATGGATTCTCCCAATTACATAATATCTCTAATTAAATAATTCCTAATAATAAGAAATTATTATTTAAAACTCTAAAGTTATCTTCATGCCCTTGCACTTAATTTTCACATAATTAAATGCCATTTAAATGCTATACTCTCAATTACAAATTCTAAATTACCACATTAAAGATTTAATTGGCAAGTTCTCTTAAGCAAAAAATTAGCTAAATAATTCTCAATAATTCTAGTCCCTTCATGGGTCGTTACAAATTGAACAACCATTAGTTTCTTCATCCTCTTCTCCTTTTTTACTTACGGTAAGATATGTAATTTTTGCAAAACAATCTTCTCTCTTCTCAAAATAATCATTAGAATATTCAAAAATTATGTTAAATGTGTGAGAGAAAAATGTGTCTTAATAGTCAAAATTGTGGTTAAATGCACTTGCAACTGCTATTTTAACAGCTAATTCAACGTCTCTATTTTTAAGATTTAGCACAACATTACTCGAGTAAAAAGAGTTTGTAATCGACTATTTTTTAACATTACTCAAGTAAAAAACATTTGTAATTGACTATTGTTTTACTATATTTGAGTAAAAACTTATTTACTCGATTAAAGTTGCAGAACCAGAGACCTATTCTTTTTCAGCTAATATTTATTTGAGTGGGTCGTTTTCTTACTCGAATATAAAAAAATAATACTCAATTAATTTTTTGCATTTACTTGAGTACAAATTGCTTACACTTTATTAAAATTTTGAGACAAAAACTTGAAAAGCTTACTCAATTGGAAAGCTCTATTTAGTTAAGTATAACTAAACTTTTACTCGATTACAAAGTAGATTTAATTGATTATGTAAAGGTTCCAAAGACTTAACAAATCATTGGAGAAATAGGTACTTGATTACAAATTAGTTTTACTCAAGTACAAATAGACATTTACTTGATTACAAACTTAGATACTTGATTACTTTGTCATACTAAAGGCTTGACATAAATACTCGATTACAAAGACATATCTAGTCGAGCATAAACTCTTACATACTCGAATACATATTAGCTTGTAATCAATTATCTTCTATACAAAAAGACTTACTCAAATACGATAAGATTATACTCAATTAATATGATGAGCACAACGACTCATTTGCCTAGATCGATACTTTACTCGAGTAATATATAGAATATTTACTTGATTAATACTTTGACATACTTGATTGGTCTTAAGCTTTACTCGATTAAAATTCTATCAATTTTTATCTCTAACATATTGTTTTGCATATCATTATCAAAACAATTTTCTCATCAATATCAACACCAAATATATGACTTAACAAACACATTAAAACAAAAGTTTTGTTTGAGAAAGTTAAAACTAACTTTCCAATCACATTCACTTGGTTACATAAAAATCTTTAATGGATCAAGATTGTGATATATACTCATATCATAGAGTTTTACTAGATTTTCATGGAATAAAACTTTGAGTACACTACTTGCTGCTCATCTAAAAATATTCATTTCTTGATCAAAAAAAGATTATTCTACTAAACACATAACATGAAATATTCCATAGAAATGCAATTACCTGAATAACTATTCATACCTTATCAAATATACACATGCAGGAAAACACACAAAAGTCAATTTCTTTACTTGCTACTTGATTAAGACAAAATATATAAAAGAATGCAAATATGTTGAACACAATATATATTACTTAACTAGAAGATTTTATTTTCTAGATTCAAATAAAAATCACAACATATAACATAAAAATGCAGCAACCATAGTAACATGATTTTTTATTCATGTATACTTAATCAAAAGCACAAATTAGTCAAATAGCCTATCTGATGTTCTACTAAAATAGTAAGAGCTCTAAAGCATCTTATATTTAGCAATATTGGATACATAGAGAAATACTTGAATGATTTTGCATTCGAAGCAACAAACATCCAAACGAAAAGTTCTTCAAGTGTTTTTTCCTAAAATTTTCAAAACATTGAGAACCTTAGAATTTTATACTTAGTATCACATACACAAATTAGGCTCTATGGATCAAGACTCAAAAACCAATACTTCGAGTGTATGATCATTTACGTAAGAACTTGATGTTTCTCAATAAACATCAAGAATACATATATGAAGCAAGTTGCTCTTAAGGTTATAGTAAAGTTTCCACTCACTTTATATACTTGGAATATCATGAACTTTACATAGCACTCACGCACTATCTCTAGAATGACCCTAATGAGAAGCATAACAATAGATAGAGCATATCAAGATTCCTTGAACTTATTCTCAAAGCATAGAACATGCCTCACATTAAAGTTTTGCATAAAATAATTATCATCAAAACATTCAAGAACAAACTCAACACATCCAAAAATAGATGTCATATTTTTAGAATTTCCATTTTCAAGTAGATATGTTTTAGGTGAAAATGTAAGTTAAGATATATAAATATAATTGTTACCAAGAAATCATATATTTTACTAATGGAATTGAATAAGATCCCCTAGTATAAGCTAACTATGAAAATGAACCAGAAATAATATGTTAGAAAAGCTATAATAGTCATATTATATGGGATTTTTGTGAATTAACTTCCACCAAATAATAATCCCATAAATAATAGAGATCCTCCAAACATGGACATAACTTTGTTAGTGAAACACAAAAGTGTTAAGGTCATGTTATCCTTTATTGAGATTATGGCATTTCACAAAAATAAATCTCGTAAAGAAAAGAGGTGGTGAAAGGTACGTACAAATACAACCCTTTCCTGACCCTTGCAAAGCAAAAAAGTCTCATCTACTAAAAACCCCCATATTAATGTCAAATGGTTAAAAATATTTTTTTAACAAAGTTCTAATTTCTACAAAATCAAGAATATCTAAATATATTTTATGGGTTGCATTTATAGGAAAATGTTATTTTCATATAAGATTGCAGCACATACGATAAATTAACTTGTTTTCAACAAAATTTTGATTACGTTGAATATTTAGTTCTGCATTAATTTCAAATTATTACTTACCTTTGCTGCTCTATTTCACAAATTTTACACTTTTCCTTGCATAGTAATTTCAGTAAATAGAGTAATCATGAAATAATTGTTTTATCATCATATAAATCCGATAGTAACTTCATTATGACAATGGCCTTTATTTGTGTGCTTAGTCAAGCTAGTCAAGTTGCACAAGTTGTCTAACATAGTAAATCTTAAGGGAAAAAAAGTGCCAAGTCATTCACAAGCCATTAGAAGCTCAACTTGATTTGGGCTTGTCTAAGCTTGTTTATTTCATTAAATAAACAAGTTTGAGCTTGGTTTATATAGCTTGAAGACTAAATGATCATGCTTGAGCTTGAGAGTGATGAACTTGTTTGGACTTTTGAATAAGCTTGTTTTTAATTATTCAATTATAAGTTCGATTATAGCTTACTTTGTGCATGCTTTATAAACTCATTTGGGGGCTCATTCTAAGACAATATATTTTTTTACACCATTGTTACCATTAACTGCACGTTATTGTAACTAGTTTAGGGTTTATGGAACGACAATAAGAATTTCAATTGACTTATAAAAATCACATCTAAAATTAAAGATTCATTAAAAAAAACAATGTGGCAAATT
Organism: Diospyros lotus; assembly: GCF_014633365.1. NCBI lineage: Eukaryota > Viridiplantae > Streptophyta > Magnoliopsida > Ericales > Ebenaceae > Diospyros > Diospyros lotus. Next base: position 29,898,496 of record NC_068346.1, on the reverse strand, counting down.
TAATGTTGGATACCCTACTAGAATGATGAGATGAATTTCCAATTCCATCTTTATATGAAAAATTTTCATGAGATACTTATAAATAAAGATAATTGATACAATTGAGGATTTATTTTGTCATAGTATTCATATTATTCAAAATTTAAAAAAAAATATTTAAACACACTAATTTTATATGTTCTAGATAAATGAGTCAGAAATCAAGCTTAAAATGTGCTTTAATTTTAAATCTCATGAAAAGGATTGCTTTAATGGTGTTTAAAACTCGTTTAATATAAATGAGTTGAGCTTGAGTCATTTAATCTCATGAAAAGGATTGTTTTATTTAAAACTTGTCTAAACAAATGAGTTCAAGCCTCAATTTTTAGCTTGAACTCATGATGTAGCCAAAAAAAAAATCAGCTAAGCAGGCTTGAGCCATTACAGACTCAGCACAACTCAACTTGTTTCCAATCGTAATAGAAATCGTATTAATAATAAGTTGTAATAATTCAAATTAAACCTAATCTTAGGCCTAAACTAATAAAGACTATTTATTTATGTATTTCTCAGGCTTTTAATAATGACATATAAAGGATAATTTTTTGTTTTCTATAGTAAACGGAAGTCATAAGGTATGAGTAAAGAAAGTGTAACAACTCGAATTTAGATATTCTTGTGTCATGTTTGAAGGATTGAGTTGATTAGTCTTGATGCTTAATATGTTGTTTTGGTGATAATTTTCTAAGTGTTGGATAAAGGTGAAGTGTGTAAGCTAAGTGATTAAGTTAGATTTTTTTGTGTTGGAATTGAATGTATGTGAAAATTGTGGCTTAGATATCCGAATGTAGACTAGGATATTCAAATGAGAGCTTAGGCATTTGATTGTGTGAGTCTTGGGTTTCATTCAGATGATTTTTTTGAGTTTTAGTGGAGAGATTCGAATGCTATACGGAGCCATTCGAATGGGGAGTGGAGCATTCAAATGAGGAGTCAAGTAATTCGAATGGCCTATATTCCTATGTGTGTATTCTCTTTACAACCCGATTTCAACCCCGTTTTAGTTTGAATCTCTCAAAACTCAAAACATGAAAGTTGTAGATCTTTCTTTTCTCGTTCCATATCATCTTGAATTATCTCAATTAGAGTTCGGACGAGAGAGTTATGACCAAAGTTTGAGAAGGTGTCGAAGCTGTCCAGAATTCGATTTTGTAAATTAAAGCCTCACATTCGAATGACTACCCTTCCATTCGAATGAGCCCAGTGAAAATTGAAAAATTCATCCCAATGAGGGCACTATTGCATTCGAATGAGCTTTCAATTCCTTCAATAATTCAAGTTACTATTTAAAATTCATTCAAATGTCCCCCTGCCTCATTCGAATGTCACTCTCATAACTTGAAATCTTTCTCCAATTCATCCGAATACATGCCATATCATCCGAATCTCTTTGCATGGGGCCTTATATCTTTAAGAAAGACATCCGAATGACCTAGGATACATTCTAATGACTCTCTCAACTTTTGAATTTTAACTCCTTGACATTCGAATGCCTCATAACACATTCGGATATCCCTCTCAGCGATACATATATATATACATTCTGAGTCATCGTTAACTCTAGAAAGTCATAGAAAATTCTAGAATTATGACATAAGAAAGAAATTTTAGAGAAATTATGAAAATAATCGGATTGATAAGTATCACTTTTGGAGAAAATATAAAATAGGAAAATTTTGGGAAAATATCAACGTATCCTTCGAGCAACCCGAAACTTCTCTCGAAAGCTTCTTCTTCTTTGAAAACTCTCCTTCTCCTCTCCAACCTCAAGTCAAATACTATCATCCAAGAGGTTTCTACCTATTATTGGGCGTCACCAGAAGCTTAAGAAGGAAAGTTCTCTTCCTTCCTTCCTATCTTTTGAATTATAATTCACTGTAAATGTGGTATTGGGTTCTGAGAACTTTGGATAGAATTTTGATATATGCACTTGGGGTGGCGAGAGGAGTACTGTGAGAGTGGTTTAGGAACTTAAAGGTGTTGTTGAGGTTGAATACAGGGTAAAGAAACCAAAACTACTACATAAACAAGGGTGTGAGTTTATACAAATGGTTCATGTGCGTTAATGGATTCCAACTCGGGGAACGTTTTGACAGCTACGTGGGGCTTGTTCCTCCCTACTTTTCTTAAGGAATGGTGAATTTGTTAAGATTTTACATGGGAAGCTTGTCCCTTCCCCATGCCCTGCCAACACTTCAGACATTTAACAATTTACTCTATTTTACACCTGAAGCCTAAGAGTAAAGTCTTCCATATTCTTAGAGTGATTTACTGTCAATAATGATCATGACATGAAATAGGAATAATGTGTAAATTCAAATATTACTCATAGCCGTGGCTTGTATATTTTGAGCCCTATTACTGCTTCACATGCCCAAAAATATTTTCTCTTACTTTTCATATTCCTATGAGTGGAGTGTGAAATTTCCCCTACTTCTGGTGCTATTTAATAACTGTGATGTTCATGATTATGAGATGAGAATAATTATAACCAGGAATGTTACTCTCTGTCGTGACATGTTTTGATAATGTGGTAATTGTGCATCATGGGCATGGATTGGTATGAATGTTATCGCCATGTAACATGAGTGGACACGAGCATAACATATTGCCACTGTATCACGTGCATTTGTATGTGGTCATCCTACGTGTTGCATATGCATTGGCAAGATCAGAGATGGTTATGCATGCTGCGGTTGTGTGCCGCCGGGATATATCCCCCAAAACCAATAGGCACTAGCCTGACTGGGGTTACGCCCCTGCGGTGACGAATGAGGGGCTCACCCAGAGATGACAACCCTGGGTGAGATTATATATATGTATGGCTATAGCCGAGTATATGAGATAGGACCTATGGTCCACAGATTATCATAAATTCTCTGGTTGCAGGTATCAGTTACAGGCTGGTATGTATTTTGATACATTTTATATTGTTATGTGAGGCTGTTGGCCAGTTATGTGTTTACCGGCTTTCCTGTGTCTTATGCATGACATTATTATCATGGGTGGGTGTGTGGTCAATGTGCTGTAATCTATCCTCCACATCTAGATGCTTTTCAGATACCACTCACCTTACACCTGTCATATTACTATCTGCTATGTTTTTCCTTCCTATTTCTTGTACTTACTGAGCTTTGTAGCTCACCTTGTACTCTTCACCATTCTAGGTAAAGTAAAGCAATAGTTGGCGAGGGGTTAAGCAGGATGGATGGGCAGTAAGATGTGTGTGCAGGTCTCCTCTTAAATCAAAGGTCTTGGGGAAATGTGTGGTTAAAGATTGTATAGGTTTTACCTTGTAGCATGTAACCTAACTTAGAATTGGGTTTGTAACACCTAAAATTTTCTTTTTACATTTTGGGTCTTGTGACATACACATGGTATATATATATATTATATGGTTATTAGTGGTTGTCGGATCTTTTTTGAATTCATGACGAGCTCTCTTCTAGGTTGCCTAAGGATTATAGTAGCTTGGGAGAGGGGGTGTTATAGAAAGTGAGGTGTTTTTGTACCTTTAGTTGGAATAATAATAAGGAAAAGACCATATTTTGATATATAAGGAGGGAAAATTAAGTTAAAATTCCAAAATATCATGAAAATGAATTTCAAATTTTTCACCTTGTACTTCCGTTGTCTTTCCATATAATCTCAAACAATAAAAGAAAATCCCAATAACACTTCCCCTTAATATCTTTTCACTTTCTGTTAACCCTTTCTTTTGTTGTTATCATTCTTCAACCTAGTTGCCAACATTAGAAGATGCACGCACTACCTATTCTTCACCGAGAGAAAAATGAGTCGCTCCAATTGAATCAAGTATGAATCTTGTTCAAACTTCATATAAAAATTCCCACATCTCTAGAACTCTATAAATTTCACTTTTTATGATCAAGCTTGGGTGACTTGCTTGCATCAAAATGGATATATGAAATGGGTCTCTTATGATGTGGTAATTGTGTAATGCCCTTCAAGAGGAAGGATAATTTAGAGAACATGTACTTGATTTATTGAGATGGTGTGTGCTGAGAAAAAGTTTGTAGTTTTTCCAAGCAAAAGTTGTAACTTAGGTGATTAGTAGATTATGCCTTTCAAGTAGGGGTGTGCAATTGGTTATAATTGAACTGGCCTGCCCAAAAATCACTAAGCAAACTGAATCGACCAACTAATCTCAACTAACTGAAAGCTAAACTGTGGTAACTGAACCAAATCGAAAACCAAAACTAACCACAAAATAATCGAAGAGTTATTGTTGCCACCAGCCACTTAGCTGGTCAGCAATTCCAATGATTGGAACCGATCATCAGATTCTCCCAACTACAGTGGTTCATATATCCAAAAATGAATTTGATCCAATGGTTAATTTTTTATAGATATAAAAATTAATTTTATGGTAAAAAAACTCAAAACACATTTTTGGAAAAATATCACCTATCACCATCCATGACGGATTTAGATGATTGAAATCGACTATCAGATTCATCTTGGCTTAGTGACCTACATACCTAAAAATCAAAAGGATCTAATGGTTGGATTTTAGTAGATTTTATAATGACCCGTTGAGTAGGTTATAGATGTTAATTATATATATTTGATATAGTGTGTGTGCAAGCGGACTTTAATTGATAAATGTCGAAAATATTTTATATGGGGTCTATATTATATTTCGATATAGTGTGTGGGAAATAAAATGTTTGGGGTCATTGCATGTGAGTGAATTAATGTATATGTGTTATAAAGTGGGCCGGGACCAAGGGTTTGAAGCCCAATGGAAGTAGTGGGCTTAAAATAATTCCATGGGCCTAATATGAATTGGGCTTTTAAATGGGCTTGGGCTATGTATAAAGATGGGCTTTATTTAATGAGATGTATGTGTGTGTGTGTGTGTGTATATTGTGGAAAATGAATGGATAAGGAAATGAGAAAAGGAAATGAAAATGCAAAATGTCCAAAGAAGGCTTATATGTTGTGTGTATGTGTGGGAAAAGTTGAGGGTAAAGTGGGGAATTTGGGATGGGGGTGGTTGGGGAATGGACATGCAACCCATTCTCCCCCATACCTCTCTTTTCTCTTCTCTTCCTCTTCAACTCTCTCTCTCTCTCTCTCTCTCTCTCTCTCTCTCTCTCGACAGTTTCCTTCACCTTCTTCTTCCATTGATTGTGGTAGAATCAAGCTCTTAAAGTGGGGAGATTTGGAGCTCTTGGAGTGCTTCTTCTTCTCTTTGGATTTTTCATCAAAAAGGAAAGCATCCATTTTCATTTCTCTTATTTTTTTTTAATGCAAGTTATATCCTTATATGTAATCCAAGTTCATATTTTTCGTACCTTCAATGCTGTTTTTGAGAGCTTGAGTTAAATGAGTCATTTTTCATGTTTTCCTAAAATTTGTGTGTAATGACCCGTTGGTGGGTCCAAGAGATATATATTGGAATGGGATAATTACTTTATTAGAATAATAATTTGGTGAATTTTGTGTGATATTTCTAGGTGATGTGCAATGGAGGTGGAAAAAGTCAAAGATTTGACTTAAATGGTAAGGGGCTCGTAATGACTTAAGGTATGTATGGAAGTGTGGTATAGTATTGATTTAACGTTTAAGCTAATATCTAAACATGTGGAATTCTCATCTAAGTGTTTTGGGTATCAAGGGTATTTAAGTAATTGTGTGTGGTTGTGTATATATATATATATAAGAGAAAGGGGTTCATTTTTGCATGTAAAGAGAGAATTAAAGGCAAAGGAAAGAGACTGTTCGGGAGAGAGGAAGAATCAAGGTAGGGTTTCTTTTCTTCCTTCCTTGTGTGTGTTTGGAACTCCAAAGAGATTAAGTGGTTAAAGATAACTTCATCTTCTCCTTTTTTTCTTCCTTCCTGCTAGTTTCATTGTAGGAAGTGTGAAGTAAAATGGTTTTGGAAGCTTGTTGGTTTAAGAAGGATCATCAAGAAGGGCTCTTTAAGGCAAGTTCTAGTCCCTCTTATCTCTCTTAAGCTTCTAGCTAGGATGTGTGGGGATTTTGGCATGAAAATCCTAGGCTTTCTCAAAATAAGCATATGTGGGAGGGGTATGTAGAAACCATTGTAAATCTCCCTTGTTCCTTATTTTACTTTGTTGGTCTTTCTTGGGTTTCAAAGTAGGGCTAGTGTCACCCTACAATTCCATAAGGAATGATGCTTTTAGGTTAGGGGATGACTTGTGTGTACTTTTTCCCCATTTGTATTGCATTGGGTGTTTCTCAAGAGGGTTTTTAGCTACTGTTGGTTGACATTTTGGGAGGAAACTGTTGACTGTTTGTAGCATCTATCTACCATTTTTATCGGTCAGTCGACCATTTTTGGCCTTGGCAGCTTGCGCATGTTGTAATATTATGGGCATAACTTTTAGTAGAAAATTCCAATTCAAGAACCATTTGTTGCATTGTAAACTAGACTCAATAAGATTCAATTTGGAATAGAATTTAGGACATTAGGAAAATTTTTGTGGATTTTCTCCCTGATCCCAAAATAGGTCTAGATGTTCTTGGGGGGGGGGGAGTTATGCACTCACTGGCATGGCATTGAACCCATTTGTGAGCATGTCCTACTTATACGTATAAGGTCTTATGTATGTGGTATGGGTGGACCTAGTCATTTGGTGGAGTGGATTGTCCTTAAGGGTGTATGTACTCATGAGCATCACCCTAGGAGTGAGCTTTTTGGCTCCAATGACCTTATGGTTCGTGCTGTGGCCAGGACCTTAGGTGGGAGCTGAATGTTCTCAAGGGTTATGTGGCGAGAGGGCCTAGCCCTAGGAGTGAGCTTTCTGTCCCCAAGTGTTAGTGGTGGTTGTGGTTGTCGGACGGGAGGTCATGGTACTGCTTATGTTATACACTTATTCGTGGGTTATTTGGTTTACAAGGCATTGGCACGATTCCTTTGCTTATACTTCTGTCATGATTAGGTTGCTAGTGATGAGTTGTTGATATTTCTTTAGTCTTGAATCATGCCTTCTTTACTCGTTGTTATACTTGCTTAGCCTTGTGGGTCATTTTTTTCCTTTGCATCATTCCAAGTAAGGGCAAAGACAGGGCAGAGGGCGAGTTTAACAGGGGCTGATTTTTTGTCTGTAGGTGTGTACAGAGCTCACTAGAAGGATGGTCCCGTGATGCTTTGTGGTGTACTGCTAGCGTTAGCTAGATTCTCGAGTCGAGGGTGTATATATGTTTTGTGGTTGTGACATGATGTGTTGTACGTAGAAGATGTGTCTTTTGTTCCGGTTGTATGTGTATGTATAATATTATGGTTCCATTATGATGTTCCATCTATTATTTATGTGACATGTGATGGTAGTATGGATTAGGTTGCTTTTATATCATCCTATTAATGACCCCCTCATGGATCCTGTATGCTAGTAGGGGCTCTGTAATGCCCCGCTTTCCCAGGCGCGTTATAACTTAGGACAATTCCGGGATAATAAATTTTTTTTTTCTTTCAAACTTAATTCTAAATCACATTATACCTCGAATCCGTCCCAGAATTCCCATCTCTTTATATCGAAAGAGAATCGCTATACACATCAAATGCGAAAGCAATGATCAAAATCTGATATCTTAACATTAATTATAAATAAATTCTTACATCTTCAATATTCCTCAAAACGTTCAGAATCTAAAGTAGCAGAACTTAAATACAGGGGCTACGTAACATACATTCCATTCTTCATACACTCTGATAAGTGTCATTTCATGCCTCATTTATCCTTGAATCTACTACAATCTCCACCTAGAACGTTTGAATATTCCAGGGGCAAAACCCAAGTTAGATGATGAATCATCTAAGTAAGGGTACATAATGCTATGTCATGTGTGTATGCAATGTCTTACCTCGTAGGTGTCAACTGCACCCCTCATACTACCTACCATTTTTACGGCCCCCTCTTTCGAAGCCGAGGTGTATGGGTGCACCCTTGGTAAAGTAGCAGTGCCAGTTCATACTCCCTATGGCCTCAAATGCGAGTGATCAATGATATCAATGTGTATTTATCCATTTCATAGTCATGTCCTGTATGCAGTCTACGTGATGGATACATATCAGGGCATGTCAATATGATGAAAACATTTTCGAGGAACATAAGTCACTTACAACCCAACCACTTTCCATAAAACTAACTTTAATTGGGGAGTACCACTTACCTTCTAGAGCTTATCGGGTTACCTCGAAATTTGTGCATCACCTCGATTTGCGTGCCAATCTCAAAATTTGACAAATCACTTCAACTTAAGCCTCAAAGCATCCTAATCACCATAATTATTTAAATAAACATTAAAACCTATTTTTTCATAATTTCTGGCATTTTCTCTAATTTTCTCTCTATTTCATCCTAATTTTCCTTAATAAATCCAAACTAAATATTTTCTCAAATATTTCTCTATGAAAATTCATAAAATAATATTCTTGAATTTTTGAAATTTTCTGGAAAATTTTACTTACCTTAACTTAGCATCTCTGACTTCCTCGGTATGCGTGCCATCACATCGAAATGCGTGCCCGAGCCATTTTCTTTGCTAAAATCTCCTGGGATATTACTGAAACATAATTTTCTATTTTTCTAGGATTTTTCGATATTTTTTCCTATTTCATTTTTCCTTTTTCCCTTTTCTTTTCTTTTCTTTTTTCTTTTCTTTTCTTCTCTCCTTTTTCTTCCTCCTCCTCCTTCTTCTTCTTCCTCCCGCCTCCCCTGCTCCTGCAACTCCCTTCTCTCTTTTTTTTTTTTCTTTCTTCCTTCTTCTTCTTCTTCTTCTTCTTCTTCTTCTTCTTCTTCTTCTTCTCCTTCTTCTTCCTCTTTCTTCACCGCACCCGCGCACAGTGCCGCGCGCACCAGCTCCGCCTTAGCGGTTGCTCCGCCTGTCGCCAACCATCACGGCCGTCTTCTAGCAACCGCACGACCATCGCCACAGATGCCCGAACCAGCAACCATCTTCCTCGCGTGACTCGAGCTGTTGCGTGCTCGCTGCCATGTCCATTGATCTCTATTACTGGTTCACCAAGGCCCCTTGGTTGCTGCCCTGCCGCTGGCCTTCCCGGCTTCTACACGATCGACTCGGCCCGCCATTGCCGCGAACCACCAGCTAACCTCCTCGCCTCGACCATCGTTGCCCTGCTCGAATCAGCCTGCTTCCATCTTCTTCTATCATCGCGGCCATGGCCACATTAGCTCGCCTCCAGGCATGATCGACCCCGAGCTCTTTCTCCCCCATGCGAACTCTCGATCTCTCTCTCAACCTTGCTCTCAGCCTCACGATCTCTCGGCCCTTGCTGCCATAGCCGAACTCAACATCTCTCTCCCTCTATCACCTAGCCCTCTCTTCCTCTCTCTCGGCAGAAGCTGCTTACTGCCATTGCTTCCCATTTCTTCTCTATTTATAGGCATTCCATAGCTTGGGCACCAAGCTCTTCTCTACTCTTGCCCATACCTCAGCCATGCCCCTCTGCAACTTGGCCATGCCCGTCTACAACTGGGCCATCACTTTGACACTCGACCATGACGCTTCCAGAAGCTTTGCGAAGCAGTTTGCACACACGCACAATGCATATATATATACTTATATATTATAAAAATTACATATTAAACCTCAACTTTATCATAATATCACTTGGGCAACTCCATAATTTCAATTATACCCTCAAACACTGGATTAAATTGCATTTTAATACTGAAAACGCAAAATTAATAATTTCGAAGCTTAGTTACAAAAGACGATTTCGCCCCAGTGTCCTCACCGGGCTATCGTTTTATCTAAAACCACTGAAGGGTTGATCCTTACACAAAATCAGAGCCCTCCTAAGGTTCTGTTAATTTTTCAAGAGTCCAATACGATGATTCGGTTTTACAACCTAAATGGCAGCTGTATTTTAGCTGTACCGAAAACTGTTCCTGATTCGATTTCTTTCGATACCATAAATCTTATCTCGATACGCTTGTAGAGACCATATAATTTTTCTTAGACAATTTCACTCCGAGGCACTCCCTACAGTTGATTCGGTACTTATAATTGCTATCAAGCAAATTTTTCAATATTCTAAACTTATTAAAATTACGTGGCAACCTTATCTAAACATGGGGTATTACAGGCTCCGAGAGGCGGGCCATTATAGTTTGGTATTAGAGCAGGTTAATCTAGGGTGAGACTCTATACACATAGGCGTTTGGGGGTTGAGTTAAGAATGTGTCTTATGGCTTGAACTTCTGAATAAAGTTATGCCTTTTGAGTAAGTATATGGGTTTAAATGTAGACTTAAGTTTTGAGTATGTTAATTATGCAGGATCATGGGCGCACGAAGAGGAAGGCCACCGACACGAAGTCGAGGTCGTGGACGATCCACACCCATACCTTATGTTGCATTTGAGTCTCAGGAGAGTCTAGTGGAGATGAAAGTTAAGTAAGATTGCTACGGGGCAAGCAACATAGTTAAAAAAATTTGAACCTTACCCCGATCCCGACGATTGGATCAATGTCGAAATCAAATCAATCACATACATCTAACCTTTAGATTTTTGAGTCATTTGTGGATTCGAGTCATCCAAGTGTCCGGCTTCTAACTCGTGATACGCAGGTACGCGTTCGTTGGCGAGGAGAGTGGAATGGGAGTGCTAGCTCCTTCTCCTTTTTGTGGCTTTATCTACGAACGGAAAAGAACGCCATCGTTTCGAATCAATGCCAAAAGAAACGAGAGAGAGTAAATGGCAATTATTTTTCAACTCTTGAAAACCATAAAATAAAAGCTTAATTTGGGCAACCCTTACAGGGATATTTTGTAAAACCCCTTCTCTTAGAACTTCCCCAGAAGAGGTGCTACAGGGAAATAAAATAAAATTAAGTGATAAACTGAAACATGATACCATTAATGAATATCTCAAACAACTGAAATAAAACTTTGAGTCAACATAAACTGAAAACCATAAACTCTGTCTAAGGGACAATCTCTCAACTGAAATATAAAATAACCCTAACTGACAAGATACTATAAGCTGACAAACTCCCAAACATCTTTGTCTTGAGCGGCTCTACGTACACACACTACTGACCACTGCTGCTAGGCCCCATATCTGATACTCCCCCACTAGGACTTGGAATGGTGAAGAGTATAAGGTGAGCTACAATTAAAGCTCAGTAAGTGATAAGCTGGAAAGAATAACTGAAGCTGAATCGAAAAATATCGATACTGATAATTACTTATTGAACTTGTATTGAGTATAATCACTATCTGTTTGCATTCACAAAAATGTAATGCACATAAATTGTAAACTAAATGCAGGTATGCAACTTTGGCACATAGGCCCACACAATTTGTAATACATACTTGACTAATCTAAATCTTGCATACATAAAAACTGTAAGCACATACTGTGGACAAAACCCCTACCCCCCTGGTTGTCACCAGGTAAGCAACTTATAACTAAGCTGAAAACTGAAACTGGTGGGATCCCTGCGGACTAGCCACCTAGCACGCATAATGTAATGCAATGCTCATATACATGCTGGCACATGATATGTAGTGCTCCATATAAAATCATGCTCAATGCTCACACCAAAATGTATGCACATAATCTCACATAATAATGTTGATCATGCCATAATAAATTACACATGTAATCTGATCTTCAATATATTGGAGTATAGAGATTCTATAATTTTTAAGTATTGGCGTATTACATTTATCATAAATGTTATGTGTTTCCAATATTGAGGGTATTTATTGTTTGATTAAATAATAATTGAAATTGGAGTTTACTACTCAGTAATTTAACTAACAGGAGGACTCATTTGTATGTGAGGAGAAACATCAGAATGTGAACAAGACATTCGGATGCCAAATAATGAATTCAGATGAAAAGCGTAGCATTTGGGATGCATTCGAATGAGGAAGGGATCATTCGGATGACACATGAAGGTATTCGGGCATCGGCTTAAGCATAAGGGAATCATTCAAATGGAAAGGAAGAACATTTGAATGATATCAGAAATTCATTCGGATGATACCACTGTAGCATTCGAATGCTACTCATAGTCTTTGGAATCAGATGAAATTCATTCGAATGCCATAACTGTAGCATTCGAATGATACTCACAAATCTCTGAAATCCGATGAAATTCATTCGAATAGGAGGGCTTACATTCAAATGCTAGATGATACAAAGCACAGGCTATTCGGATCTTTCAACGACTCATTCGAATAGCAAAGCAGACTCATTCAAATGACACACTTAACACTTTAAGAACACGATGAGATGATACGATAACATTGAGAATTCATTCGGATGCCTCAAAACTCATTCGAATGACACAAGGTTCATTCGAATGTTTGGAATCTCATAAGAAATAAAACTCACGATAACAAAGACTACATCTTGAATCAAATCTTAACATTACTACACCATTCTGAAAGAAATCTTAGGAGTACAATCCTAATTGATTTGATCAACCATAAGGATGAATCAAAGATCGTTTTTGAAAGAAAACGCTGCAAGGATTATGCATCACTTATCAAACTCACTGGATACTGATATGACTGCATACATACATATGTATGTAAACATAACTGATAAAGATCTGGGAACAAGAACGAAGAGTCTTGCTTAATATGAGAACGCATACTAACATGATTTGGAGATTATATTTAAAAGAACTACTATAAAGAATTATGCACATCTTCTTCATGCACTTACTGCTATACGCATTTATATATATATATACATGCACTGTCTGTAAAAACTAAAACTCAATGAAGAGTTACTGAAAAACTAAGATTTAATACTGAATCATGATCCTATAAGAATGTTTTACAGGGATAGATACTCACTCAAGGAAGCCTTTGATACTCTACTCTAAACATAGATATAAACATATACAAACTGGTTGATAAACTGAGAATCAAAATGAGAGTCTTAAAAATTCTAAAAACAAACTATCATGATCCTGTAATAAAAGGGATTACAGGGAGAATACTTGCCTTAATCTTCTTGATTGGATTGCAATAATTGCAAAGCAACTTCTCCTATGCTAAACACTATTAGAACTTCTTCTATCTTCTGTTCACACGGCATGAAGAAACTTATGGTTATCAAGCTATATATATATAGGCATAAGAAGCCCTAGATCCCACTTCCTTTGTAATCCTACTACAACTAGGAGACTCTTAATTCAAATCCATCTCACGCATGGATTCTCACTCTCCCTTAAATACATAATCTCACTTAATTAATAATAATAAGAAATTATTATTAAAACTCTTAATTAATAATTAAACTCTAGAATTACCTTCATGCCCTTGCATCTAATTCTTTAATAATTAAATGCCATTAAATGCTATTCCTCAATTAAAAATCTAAATTTTCACATTAAATAATTAATTGACAAATTCTCAAAACTTAAATAAATACTCAAATAATTCTAAATAAATACTGAGCCCTCTAATAGGTTGTTACATATTTATAGAGGAGTAAGCCTTTTAGGGTTTCCTAAACCCTAATAGACATAGGCTGGCTCATTTATCCTAGTAAAACTAGAATCTTAATTAAGTGGCTCAAATCCAATTATAATTTTAAATAAAATATTTGGTATAAATCTAATTTAGCCCAAATATAATATTTACTTTAATATTTCGCCCAAATCTAATTTAGTCCAAATATTAATTTAACTTAATAGTTGGCCCAAATACATTATTTAGCTCAAATATATATATATATATATTATTTCCTATTTTCCACTCCAACAAATAAAAAATTATTAAATTAGAAACTCCTTCCTAATTTAATCAATTGCCATTTTAGGAAACTCTTTCCTTTATGACGACTCTTCATCCTATCGATGTCATTACATCTATTTGTTCTTTTTTTGTGAGAACATACGATGACACAACTTCTTGTCAAAGTGTCCCACTTAACCATACATTTGCTCTCTTGGTTTAAACTAGGGACCGTACCTATTGCGTATGACTCATTAGGCTTTTGAATATGTTGGCATTGTGTTAGTATGAACACATAAGACAAGATTGACCTATAGTAAGGTGTCATGCCTACCTAATTATTCAGAAGGATTCATAATCCGTAAACAACCTTTCACAAGCATGGTTACCGTGTAATTTGATCATCTTGTCAATGTATCTTATGCAATCTCAAGTCTGGAGATGTGTTACTTGGTTACGATCACATGAGTTTTCTTCGGTCATCCGGATATCTTCACTTAATAAAAAGTGAATCAATAACTCCTTATTGATCTTTTTCACCATAGCCATGGATTTAAATTGAATAGCCATCGAAGGTGCCTTAGATACATCATCCTCTATCTAGGGATAAATGAGTCCCATCTTGGTTATGCACTCATCTCCATAAGCCTCACGATATGCCTAACGATCGACCATGTGCAACCTTTGTCTAGGCCCATTGAAATGATGTCAAAGCATACTAGTCTTCTTATCAGATGACCGTGACAACCTCAAGTCCAAGGATTAGTTACACCTATCTCGTATGAGAATTCCGTCAATATATAACTAAAATGGATTCTCATGGCAAGTCATGTCCAGTGACACATTCTCCAATATTGGTCACCTATGTACTTGTCTAGGCATCCCCATGCCTATAGGTGTGAGACCCCCATTGCCTATCACATAACAAAACATAGTATATACAAGTCTTATCGCAATTGTCAATGTTCATTTTTGACATTGTTATGACTTGGGACATTTAATGATGTCTACCAACTGTGATACATCATCTCACATCTTTATAGATTAATCACAGTATACATCACACTACAAGAAAAATTAGTTTTAGTAACGAAAAAATCCGTCACTAAAAATAGAAATTCCGTCACTAAATTTTTTAGTGACGAGTAAGGTTTCTTGTTATTTATTAAATTTTTATATTTTTAATTTTTTAAAAGGATCTATGACAGGGAATTCCCATCACAGATCTGTGATGGGATATCTTCATGTCAGATAAAACTAGACTACACAAAATAACTAACTTTAAACATTAAACTAAACTAAACTGACAACATAGAATAACACAAAATAACTAAAATTAAACTAACAAAAAATAACTAACTCTAAACAATTAAACTAAACTAAACTAACAATACAGAATAATTAAAATTAAACTAACATAAAGTAACTATTAACTGAATAATAAAACTAACCTAAAATTAAATTACCTCCAAAAGATTGAAAAGGCGATAGTAATGGCACAGAGGCAGCACTGGCGAGAAGAGAGAAATTGTAGAGGGAGATGGGGAAGAAAAAAACAACGCGGGGAGAAGAGGGGGAGGGCAAAATTTTAAAGTCGTTGTTTAGTGACGGGACTATGAACCCCATAACAAATTTAGTGACGGGGTTGTCAGCCCCCGTCACTAAACAACGAGTTTAGTGATGGGGTTGTCAACCCCCATCACTAAATTTGTGGCAACGTTGACAACTCGTCACTAAATCTGTGACGGGGGCTGACAGCCCCGTCACTAAACAGCGAATTTAGTGACGGGGATGTCAACCCCATTGCTAAATTTATGACAAGGCTAACAGCCCTGTCACTAAACAACGAATTAAATTTTATATAAAACTAACCTTAAATTTTTTTAGTGACGGGTGACTGTCACTAAATTTAAATTTTCTTGTAGTATCAGATGGACTTTTATTTAGTTTCATCTGATCATTACAATAATAACAAGAAACTAATAGAATGAGTTCTTGTGAAATTGAATAACTCCTTATTCAATAATAAATATGACTGTAGTTGTCATGTACAATATGCCCAATTTGATTGGGTTTAGAGCACCTACACTGACAATCTCCCACTTGCACTAGAGCCAATCACTCAGCTATCTTAGACTTGATGATCGAACATGACTTTCATGTTTCTCCTAGGACAGAGCTTTAGTCAAGGGATCTGTCATGTTAACATCCATCAACACTTTCTCTATATATGTCACCTCGTCTAATAATCTCCATTATCATATGATGATGTCGTAATACAAATTTGGTCTGTTGATGAGACCATGGTTCGTTCGCTTGCGCAATGGCTCTATTGTTGTCTCAATAACTGTTATTGGATCAACAATGCTAGAGACCACTCCAAGTTCATCAAAGAACTTACGGATCCATACAACCTCCTTAGCTACTTCGGAGGTTGCTATGTATTCGACTTTAGTTGTTGAATATGCCACTATCTCTTATTGGAGCTCTTTCAATTCATAGCCTCGCCATTTAGGCAGAATATGAATCCTGATTGTGACTTAAAATCATCATGGTTAGACTAGAAACTAATATTCATGAACCCCTTCATGTAAGCTCTCATGAACCCCTTCATGTAAGCTCCATATACTAAGAACATCTCTTCAATCCTTATCAAGTACTTAAGGATATTTTTCATAGCAATCCAGTATTTCTCACCTGGATCAACTTGATATCTACTACATATGCTCAACGCATATGCGACATCGGGCCTCGCACATAACATAGCATACATGATCGAGCCAATGGTTGAGGCATACAATGCTCGACTCATTCTATCTCTCTCATCTTGTGTCTTTGGACACATAGCCTTGGAGAGATGTATTCCATGTGACATGGGAAGCTCCTCCTAGAATCTTCCATGTTAAACCTCTTTAGCACCTTATCAATGTGCATGCTTTAGGATAGTGCTAGCAACCTCTTTAATCTCTCTCTATAGATCCTTATTTTAACTGATGGCAACATGGGAACATCATTCCCTATGAGCAATATATCATCCACATATAGGACTAGAATGACCATCGCGCTCCTATTAATCTTCTTGTAAACATAAGGATCATCTTTGTTTTGTGAAAAATCAAACTCTTTGATTGTTTCATCAAAATGATGATTCCAACTCCAGGATGCTTACTTTAGATCATACATGGTTCTTTGTAACTTATAAATCTTATTTGCATGTTCTTGGATGACAAAACCGTCGGGTTGTGTCATATACACGTCCTCAACCAAGTTTCCATTAAGGAAAGTTGTTTTGACATCCATCTGTCAAATCTCATAGTCATGATAGGCAACTATTACAAGCAGAATCTGAATGGATTTTATTATTACCACAGGCGAGAAGGTTTCATCATAGTCAACTCCCTGTCTTTGACTAAAACCTTTGGCCACAAGCTTGACTTTGTAAATTTGTACATTACCTTCCATGTCAGTCTTCTTTTTGAAGACCCACTTACACCCAATGAGTCTAACACCCTCGAATGGATCCACCAAAGTCCATACTTGGTTAGTGTACATGGAATCATTTGTATTTCATGGCATCAAGCAATTTCCTAGAGTCAATGTCTAACATTGCTTCTTCATAGGTACTTGTTTCATCATTCTCATCCAGAAAGCACATCTCCATGTGTCGAGATGAGAAATCCATATCTCTCAGGCTCGTGATGAACTCTTATTGACCTACGAAGTCCTTGTGTGGAAGATTAGAGAATTGACACAACGTCTTGTGTCTCACATTTCTTGGGCTCATAGAGGGGAGTATTTGTTTGTGGTTCGCCTTGAATCTCTTCTAGCTCAAAATTCCTCCCATTAGCCACAACATCTAAGAATTCCTTGTCAAGGAATACCGTATGCTTGATAATAAAAACACCTTTTATTCATGTGGGTGGTAAAAGTAATATCCATTTATTTCTTTTGGATATCCCACAAACAAACATCTTATTGATTTTTGTTCTAGCTTATTACTGTTAACACGCTTGACAAAAGTTTCACAACCTCAAATCTTAAGGAAAGACAGATTTGACTTCTTTCATTTTCATATCTCATATGGAGTCTGAGTAACTGACTTACTTGGAACTCTATTCAAAACAAAGATCGTGGTGAGGAGTGTGAATCCCTAAAATGAAATGGGGAGTTCAGTGCGACTTATCATGGACCAAACCATGTCCAACAAGGTCATATTCCTCCTTTCAGACACATCATTCATCTCCAATGTTCCAAGTTGAGTCCACAATGAAAGAATCCCATTCTATTTCAGGTGATCTAGAAACTCATTGTAAATATTCACCATCTCGATCTGATCAAAGTACTTTAATGCTTTTCCCAGTTTGTTTCTCTACTTCAAATCTGAATTCATTGAACTTTTGAAAAGCCTCAGATTTGTGTCTGATGTGATACGCATAACCAAAACGTGATCTTGATCCCTTTAGAAAATTTGGGATATTACATTTTAAGTGGAGGGATTGCAGTGTTGGTTCTTCTTTTCTTGGTTCGATCATCATTAAGGCATGTTCCCTTACTTCCTTGTTTCTTTTTGTAGGTAAGTTTGAGCTCTAAATGCAAGTTCTATTATTTCCTTCCATTTTAGTGCAAGTTCTTGTTCCTTCTATTTTATTTCAATGCAAGTTCATGGTGCTTTTCTTTGTTAACGCAAGCTTCTTTCTCCTTTCTCTCTAAGGTCAAGTTAGTCTTTCTTCTTGGTCTATTTGTCTTCGATTCTCCTGCTTTCTTAGAAGATCCAATCTTGAATCCATATTGATTGGTTGGTCTTCTTCTTATTTCTTTAAAATTTTGTGTTTTTACCATGATGGGTCTTTTTGAGAGTTGTTAGTGTTTAGTTCTCACCCTAAATTTCTCAAAGGAATGACACTTTGATTGATGATGAATTTTAGTAAACCATGGTTTCAGTGTATCTTGCTTCGGATATTTGATTTTTATAGGTTGTCATTAAAATTCTTAAGTTCCAGGTCTCTATTAGTCGACTAAGTCCTCAATCTGTCGACTAAGTGGGTGTTTTAGATTCTGTTAGTTGACTAAATTTTTGCATCTGTCGACTAAGTAGGTAATTTGGCTTCTATTAGTCGACTAAGTATTTTAATCTGTTGACTAAGTCCCTATTTAGTCAACTAAGTCTTCTCCATCTATTAACTAAATCCCAGTTAGTAGACTAACTTTTTTATTTTGTGAACTAACAGAATGCATAAATTATTTTTCTCGACTAACCTTTCGTTTCTATCGACTAAGTTGGTTTTTGGGCTTCTGTTAGTCGACAGTTTGGTTTCCATCTATCAACTAACTCTTTCCTTTTTGGTCCAATTCTTCTTGAAGTGTTCAAATGAGCCTTAAAAAGTTTCTTGATGATATGAGGGTGTCTTAAAGAGAGGAAGTTTATCATGTGTAATAAGAATGAAAATCATGAGATTTTAATGATGAATTTATGTAATCCATTTGCTTGATATTGAGAAATGGTATGGAAATGAAACTCAATGAATGATGTTAAATCATGTGAATGAAAATATCATTGGCTCATGTAAGGATATTATGATCTTGAAATGTCTAAGTGCGCATAATGATCATAATGAGAACATTTCTAATAAAGAAGCATGTGTGATATATCTACTTGAAACCTTCATGAGCATTGCATTGTATTATTATTTGCGCACTTATTATTTTGTGTGGCAGCTATGTTCCGTGGGGTGAGAAAAGGATATCCTAAAGGCACATCTGACGCGAGTTAAGATGGCCATAAGCCCAGTAGGCAATGCTCAAGCCAAATGAATGGCTCATTGATTTTTCTATATATATGTATACATGCATGTGAATGAAAGGCCTTGTGAGCCGACGTGATGTATGAGAATCTATGTATTATTGAGAAATGAAATGATGCATAAAATGCATAATGATGATGGTATGGGAATAATAATAAAGATGGGAAATAATAAGTGATTCTTATTTGTATCCGGGGAGTCAGGTGTACTTTATTTTGGTCTATCCATGCCTTAATTCTATTACTCCATTTGTTGTATTATATGCTTGTTGAGCCTTGTGGCTCACCTTGTTTATTCTAGTCATTCCAGGTAAGGGAAAGGAAATTATTAAGGGCAAGTCTAGTGAAGCTAGAGCCCTGCTTTAGTTGTTGTAGTGTCCCGCCTCCTGGAGCCCCCCCCCCCCCCCGGTGCACAAAGAGGATCCATGAGAGGGTCATTACTTGGATGATATAGAACAATAACTCAAGCTGGAACCCATACACAGCCCTTATTGAAGCCATAACTTCTCACTTTACATAACATTTCATAATCATTCTTACATAAGCATTCACACCATGAGCCCACCTGGCTTACATATTACACATATATCTCAATAACATAAAAGCTTTACCCTGACTGAACACAACGACACCTAGGATCTAATTTCGGGAGAACTCTGTACCTGTTATCATAGCTCGATGATTTGGACCCAACCCCATTGAGCGTACTCGATATCTCAGGCGATTCACTTACCTGGAATAATGGAAAGCAAAGGTGAGTCGCGAGACTCAACAAGCTCATGAAAGAATGGTTGTAGGTTAAAGATAAAACTTTTCCCCAACACCCCATGCATTTCATGCCAATGCAACATCATACCTGATTAGTGATCAATTTTGTAAAAATTTTATTATAATTTCACCCTTATTTTGATCTTAAAATAGTTTAAATTGAATATTATTATGCATTTTGTGATTTTGTGCATGTTTAAAATATTAATATAAAAATATATATAAAATATATAAAATATAAAAAAAATAAATATAATATATATAATAATATAATAATATAAAAATATGGAAAGCCCAAGCCCAAGCCCAACACAAGTAAGGCCCAAGCCCAAGCCCAACACAAGTAAGGCCCAAGCCCAAGCCCAACACAAGGAAGGCCCAAGCCCAAGCCCAACACAAGGAAGGTTCAAGCCCAAGCCCAACACAAGCAAGGCCCAAGCCCAAAAATATGAAAAGCCCAAGTCTCACAAATTGATGACATCATCGCTTATATCATGGGTTGGAGTGACATCATCCCTTACATCATGGGTTGGAGTGACATCATCGCTTACATCATGGGTTGGAGTGACATCATCGCTTACATCATGAGTTGGAATTACATCATCGCTTACATCATTAATTAGATATTTTGTATTATTAAATTATATAATTGAATAGTTTCCATTACATTTTCTAGCCTATAAATAGAGCACTTAGGGTGCATTTGTAAGGATTGGATTTTCTTATAATGAAAGTATAATTGTGATCTTTAGATTTCTCTCTTAAATTTTCAACTTTAGTTTCTATATAGTTTTGTTCTTAGAATTTTTCTCTTAAATCTTTAACCTTTGTTTCCATATAGTTGTATTATGTTATTCATATTGTCTTTTTATTATATACCGCCTATATGGTCGGTTCAAAATAGTCTTTCAATTATTGTCTTTAATTACATACCGCCTATATGGTCGGTTCAAAATAGTCTTTCAATTATTATCTTTCAATTACATACCGCCTATATGGTCGGTTAAAAAATAGTCTTTCAATTATTGTCTTTTCATTATATACCGCCTATATGGTCGGTTAAAAAATAGTCTTTTAAATACTGTCTTTTAATTCTCGTTATTTAAATTCCTGCCAATTTATTTTAAAATGAAGATGAGTAGCTAAATCCATTCTTGGGTTAAGGCAAGGACAGTGTCCAACGCCAATGATTCCCAAAGAAAGCTGCGCTTAAAATATGTAATATTAATCTGATTTAATTTGAGCAGTGTGCGTTGTATCTTTAAGTTTGGATTGGAGCATAAGCCTAACTTAGAATTTTCATGCCACGTATGGAGATTGCTAGATCTGGAAACGTTTTCATACCCAAGCCTAAATGATTAATCTATATCTATAAATTCTGTCTATGGAATATAGTTCAATTTATGGTAATTGCTTAACTTAGAATTTCCATGCCATGTATGGATATTGCTTAAACAAGAATTACCATTATCTTGAACTAAATTTACTAACAGAGCTGTAAAACTTAATTCAGATGAATATTGCTGACCTTTTCTATCAAATTGGGAATTAATTGGTTTTGACACTGAAATTATCTTGACCCAAGCTACTTAAATTCAGTATTAGTTTAGCTTTAATTATTGTCTTTAGATCATCTTAATTACCTCCTAAACTCAAATATTTTATGATTTTTACTTTCAACCATAAATAATCTCCCTGTGAACCGACTCGGACTTACCGAAATATAAATTTAAAATTGTACTACACGCACACTCGCACACTGGCGAGTATAATCGCCCTACACCTGCTTTAATAAAAGAATTGACGTCTGATGAATTTAGTTGTAGTTTTGATAAATAAATGTGCAGGGTAGCGTAGCAGTCAATACCATGCCATGTCCAATAGCTGTCTTAACTCTAAATGCATAGCCATAAAGTAAACTGCACATAAACAGTCCTTGGGCCCACATCAAACACACACTGGAGCCTAAGTCTAACATACAAACTTGTGAGCAACCCAACATAGGCTACCATAGGCTTCCGGGTATATGCTAGATCATTCCCCAAAGTCTTCAAGAACACTCATGGAGTATACACTTGATTATTCTCCATCGAGCCCAAACAACCTCAATATCTAAGGACCTCCGAGGTATACACCAGACCATTCCCCGAAGTCTCAAAGAACATCTGTGGAGTTTACACCAGATCATTCCCCACCATCGTGGGCCACTTCCACGGCCTACGCTCTATGATGGGCGCCACCCATCACCCATACTCATCACCCATAGCCGCACATTCTCACCATACAATGCAAGAAATAGGACATGAAGTGGATTTTGTAGCATAAACGTGATGACAAGGCCCCAATAAACCAAGCATCAGGCCATGCTACGCCCACATAAAAATACACACATGCAAATTGCTCTAAATGCACCCGCTCACCTAGGGTACCCAAGTTGGCTCTTAGACTAACTGGGTCATGCAAATACTCACACATCTCATCACACACCAAGCATGTTTTCCCCAATGAGTGCAACCCAACCCCATGCAGCACACACATCAAGACATGCACAAAGTCAAGGCGGGAATCTGGCAATACCAGCTCTTTTGGCACATCTAATGCTTATTATAGCAGCTGATAACTGGCGCCCATACATCCAGCTATCGGCTACCACGACCCATGGTCGACAGTTAGTGGCTTTATACCCCATATCCTTAAGACACACATCGTTATCATTAAACTCATAATCTCATAAACTTCCCTCATAACTCATCATGCACTTGCGACACAATCATCAATATACCATTCCTTTTCTCATCTTTTATCATGTTAATGATCCATTCACTTTTCTCATTAAACCCTTTAACGTAACCCAATAAACCATACCAACTCTTCTAAGAACCTAGCCCATTAGGTTCGGCATCAATCCCAAAGGAAGTAGAGCGATACAAAGCCCCATGATGAACATAATAAACGACACCAAGGAATCATGCACTTAGCTTATTTCATCACCAATAAACCCATTAATAACATATAAGTCATGGAATGGTTGCCACGCGAATTTTCATTATGAATGCGTGGAACCGAGTCACGGCGAGGGAGGAAATAAAATATGAGAAAACATGGAGACTTTCACAGGAAATAAAGGACATGAGGAGAAGGTTAGGAGCTTGTCTTTATTTAACTGATTCTTACCTTCCTCGTGCTCCCGCTATGAAGTAAAATGTTTAATAGAAGTTAATAAATCCATAGCTTACATTAAGTTAATCTAACCGTGTAATATGAATAATTTTAACTGTATAAAATTCTTGAGCATATATTGCTTCTAATAAGTTTTATCCACGTACCTAGTCACTTTTCACCACCAAAACCCTTTTTATTTTTCCCATATTTTTCTTTTCTTCTTTCTCTTTTTCTTTCCTTTTCTTTTCTTTCCTTTCCTTCCCCTTTCTTCTTCTTCTTCTTCTTCTCCCACGCACAGCTACCCTCGACCACCCTAGCTTTCGGCTCCACCCCCAACAACTGCACCATCGCCATCTGCTGCCAATGCCACGAGTGACCACCGTGGCCCCGCCTCACGTGCAACTTGTAACCAGCCACCGGCCACCCGCACGCATCCGCCTCTGATAACCCCTGCTATAGCCATCAGCCACCTACGCCTTAGCTTTCCCCAGCCACCATCGTTGTCGGCCCGTCACTTCAAGTCGTCCCTGCTTCAGGACCGCTATCACCGCAACTAGTTTCCCCAGCCGCCATTATGGCCGCTGCAGCTGCTGCCAGCCACCGCGACTACCAGCTCTTTCCCGATCTCCCTCTCTCTCTCGATCTCTCGGCTCCCTACTCTCACGAGCTCCATCTCTCTTTCTTCTCTATTTTAAGAGAAAATAGCCCCCTATAGCATGCTTGGGGGCCACGCACATACATACATACATATATTAATTAATTTAATTTAAGTTAATTTAATTTGCACATTTATTGATATTATTATTATTATTGTTATTATTATTACAATTATTATTATCTTTAGTATTATTTACCCCCCTTAAATCCTCAAATACTCAACATTAACTGCAAATACCGGAGCTAAATAATTATTAGTCTCCAAAATTTTTGGATGTTACAGTTGTGTACAGAGATATCCTAGCCAAAAAAGGTCCATGGGAGTGATTTGTTTTGAGGGCATGTAGAGTGAGGATTTTATTTTGTAAATTTTCATTAATGCCCATGTATTTTGTTTTGTATGACCAATGTGCCCAAAGGGATGTGTATGTCCAACTATCATTGGAAATGTATTATTTTGGCTTCGATGATTAGTGAGCAAGTATAAAAAAAAAAAAAAATGAGTGTTTCAACTAAGTTATTGTTTCTGTATCCATTTTCTGACGATCTCCTTTCGAATTTCCTATGTTAGCGGGATTATCCTGGAGAGGGCCGCTACAAGATACTTGTAAATTAAGATAATTGACACTACAAGAAAAACGGTATTTAGCGACGTAAACTTTTCGTTGTTGAATACACATTAAATAATAGAATACTAAAAAAATTAAAATAAATTAGAATTAGAAACGAAAATAGTTCTGTCGCTAATCAGCGACGAAACTGTTTCTGTCGCTGAATTTTATTTAAAAAAAATAATTATGGCAAGTTGGGTGGAGGCGCGTGGCGCCCCTGCCTTGCGGGCGCTAGGTGGCACGATCGCTACGAGCCAAGTGGCTCCCCCTTAAGGTGCCACGTGTAGCGTTGGGAAATTAATCCCATCGCACTTCTTTCTTCCCTCAGTTTCGATCCTAGGTCCCCTGTGCGCGCGCGCGCACTCGATCGTTCGAGCTGCGAGCTTCCTTAATATATACTCTGCACATATTAAATATATACTACATTTAAAATGCCATCCATTTTAATTTTATTTTAAATTAAGATTTTAAATTTTAAATCTTTTAAATTCATAAATTAAAACTTAAAAAAGCAAATCTTGTAAATTTTAACTCAACTAATGTACGACTGAAATGTTGTAATTAATTAATCTCTTAAATATTTAAATTTTATTTGATTAAAAATTAGTTTAATACATTTTTGTTATTATAAATTTTACAATATCATATCAATTTACATATTTTGGTTTGTAAATAAAATAAATAAAATTTTTAATTTTTATTTAATTTTTGTAATTATTTAGCAACGAGAATAAAATTTAGTTTAATTATTAATTTAATTATTAATTTTATATTTAATATAAATTAAATTTTTTATTATTTATTTAATTTTATTATTATTTAATGATCGAATATTCCGTCACAATATTAATTTAATTAAATAAAACATTAAAATTTAGCGACAGGGTCACACCCGTCGCTAAAATATAAAAAATTAAATAAATAAAAATACAAAATTTAGCAACGGGACAACCCCTGTCACTAAACAATAAAAAAATAAAAAATACAAAATTTAGCGACGGGATCACACTTGTCACTAAAAAATAAAAAAAAATAAAAATACAAAATTTAGCGATAGGGCAACCCCCGTCGCTAAACAATAAAAATAAAATAAATAGAAATATAAAATTTAGCGACGGGGTCACCCAGTTGTTAAAAAATTAAAAAATAAATAAATAAAAATGTAAAATTTAGCGATGGGACAACGCCCGTCGCTAAACAATAAAAATAAAATAAATAAAAAATTAAAATTTAGAGACGGGGTCACACCCGTCGCTAAAAAATAAAAAATAAAATAAATAAAAATACAAAATTTAGTGACAGGACAACGTCCGTCGCTAAACAATAAAACATAAAATAAATAAAAATACAAAATTTAGTGATGGGGCAACCCCATCGCTAAAAAATAAAATAAATTTTTTAAATCATTTAGCGACGAAATATTCCGTTGCGAATTCCGTCGCAAATTTGTCGCTAAAATTTTGCAACGAAATTTTCGTCTCTAATTAGTGTCGAAAAAATTGCATCGCTAAATCCGTTAGTAAATTACGGATTTTTTGTAGTGTGATACGAATGAGGATTTATTTTAACATACTATTGATATTATCCAAAATTTATAAAATATTAAAACTCAATGTTTTTATATGTTTTATGTGAATAAGTAACAAATCAAGCTTAAAATGTGTTTTAAATTTATACCTCATGAAAAGGAATGTTTTAAGCGCATTTAACACTCCTTTAATATAAGTGAGTTGAGCTTGAACCCAAAGACTTTCTAAGCAAATGTGTTCAAACCTCAATTTTGAGCGCAACACGAGCTTGAGCTCATGATCTAGCCACACAAAATTTCAACTAAGCAGGCTTGAGCCATTATAGACTCAACACAACTTAGCTCATATACAACCCTAATAGTAATTTTATTAATAATAACTTCTAATAATCAAAATTAAACCCAATCTTATGTCTAAACTGAAAGAGACTATTTATGACTATTTATTTATGTATTTCTCATGCTTTTATTACAATATAAAAGATAAATTTTTGTTTGCTATAGTAAATGGAAGTCGGAAGATATTTATAAGAAAGCGAGGCGTCTTTCTAACTTAATTTCAAATAATAAAAAGGAAAAGAGTATATTTTGATATATAAATTAATTGGAGGGAAAATTCAGTCAAAGTTCCAAAATAGCTAGAAAATGAATTTCAAAATTTTCACCTTGTATTTTTGTTTTCTTTCCATATATTTTCAAGCAATAAAAGAAAACCAAAACAACACTCCCTCTCAATATCTTCTCACCTTCTGTTAACCCTTTCTTTCGTTTTTATCATTCTTCAACCTAGTCTCCAACGTAAGAAGGTGCAAGGATTACCTCTTCTTCATCGAAAGAAAAATGAGTCTCTCCCATTGCAATGCTTGTGCCCTTAACCATTCTAGGATACACGTGTCCAAGCATTCATAGCTTATGTTTCCCCTAATGATGTACGCCCAATCCCATGCATTACAATGCCATGTAATATATCACATAACGATAGAGCTGGTCGGCAATGACCAAGCATCGGTTGATAGTCCATGACTAAGAGCATCGGTTGATAGTCCATGACTAAGAGCAACGGTTGATTGCCTTCTTCGGGCCGATAGACGGTCTGCTCCATCTTTGCAAAACGGTTGACACTTGCCTCACCGTTCGATAGCTCTTGTCCCCTGTTACAACTGTTCACAATCGAGAGACCCATAATTGTACCCCCAACCTTTAGGAACTTAGTCTACAAATTGGTTCAGCATCATTCCCAAGGAAATAGGGGTTGTACAATACCCCGTAAGCATTTAACAAATAAAATCCCAAAAAATCTTCTATTTAATTTAATGAACACTAACGAAATTCATAACTCATATAAATAATACTTGGAACCAAATCGGATTAAGGGAGGGAATAAAACTCTTACAGTGAAGGAAACCTATAAAGGAAGTAGAGAGCTTACCTTTTAATAGTGGATTTCAGTGTTTTTCTGCTCACACGTCGCTAAATTAATACATCCTACAAAATAATATAATTTTACCAAAAAATTAATAAAATTGGATTCTAAATTAAATTCCAATCATACAGAATTCTTAGTAAATTTTTTCTAATTACCTGGTTACTTCAAAATTTGATTAAACTGAATTTTCCTTCAGTTTTCTTTGGATTTTCTTCCTTTCTTCTAGCTGTTGTATGCATTTTTCTTCTCCCTAATTTTTCCTTACTCTTTTTTCTTTGAATTATGCCTGATTGCATGCTGTAATTGAAGGTTTAAATACAAAAAAGTGGGCAACTGAGCATTGGCCACATGGCAGCCAACGGTGCCACCGCCTTAGCCGAAAATGATGTTGTTCTGAGCTGGCCCATTGCTAGAAAAATCTAGCATTTTTCCTTTCACACACGCCTGCTCCAACTCAAACCCACGACCTTCACCTCAGCCTCATACGCACATACCACTCAACCTACAACCATCCTTAGTATATATATATATATATATAAAGTGATCCCTAGCCAGATTTTAGAAATTACACCTAGACCCCATAATTTTCAGAAATTAACTCCTACACCCCATTTACTAATAACACTTATACCCCAATTCTTTCCAAATAATTTCTCATTTTCCTAGAATAAAATAACTTAGCATTTCCTTTAAATTAACACCATAAATTAATAAAATAAATTAAATTACAAATTAACGGACCGTTATAAAGGGAATGATGTGATAAACTTCCAATTCCATCTTCATATGAAAAACTTTCATGAGATACTTGTAAATCAAGATAATTGATACAAATTAGGATTTATTTTAACAAACTATTGATATTATACAAAATTTAAAAATATTAAAACATAATGATTTTATATGTTCTATGTGAATAAGTAACAAATCAAGCTTAAAATGTGTTTTAAATTTATACCTCATGAAAAGGAATGTTTTAAATGTAATTACCCAAATTTAGCTATTCTTGTGTCATGCTTGGAGGATTGAGTTGGTTAGCCTTGATTTTTAAAATGTTGTTTTGGTGATAATTTTCAAAGTGATGGATAGGGGTTAAGTGTGTAAGCTAAGTAATTAAGCTAGATTTTTAGTGTGGTAACTGAATGTATGTGAAAATTGTAGCTTAGATATCCGAATGTAAGGTAGTATATTCGAATGAGAGCTTAGGCATTCGAATGTGTGAGTCTTAGGTTTTATTCGGATGGGTTTTGTGAGCTTTAGTGAAGAGATTTGAATGCTATAGGAAGCCATTCGAATGGTGTGTGGAGCATTCGAATGAGGAGCCAAGCAATTCAAATGGTTTATGTTTCTGTGTTCATGTTTTCTTTTTAACTTGATTTTGACCATGTTACAGTCCGAATCTCTCAAAACTCAAAACATGAAAGTTGTAGATCTTTCTCTTTTCGTTCTATAGCATCTTTAATCACCTCAATCGGAGTTCGTACAGAGACTTATGCCCAAAGTTTGAAGAGGTGTCGGAACTGTCCAGAATTCGATTTTGTAAATTAAACCCTCACATTCAAATGACCACCCTTCCATTCGAATGAGCCAAGCAAAAATTGAGAAATTCATCCATATGAGGCCACTGTTGCATTCAAATACCTCTTTTTTCCTTCAGCAATTCACCCAACTATTTAAAATTCATTTGAATGCCCCACATCATCATTCGAATGTCACTCTCATAACTTGAAATTTCTCTTTAATTCATTCAAATATGAGCCATCCCATTTGAATGTCTTTTGCATTTTTTCAATTCCTCTATCAAATGCCTCATAACTCATTTGAATGTGCCTAGTTCATTCAAATACCTTTCATGTAGCAGCTTATATATATATCATTCAACACCTTAAGCTATATTCGAATGTCTCCCCTAGTGATTTACAAATATATACACACATATATATATATATCACCCAAACCGCCATTGATTCAAGAAACATATAGAAGATTCTAGATTGGGAAATAATAAAGGGATTTAAGAAAATAAAAGAATGGATAAACTAGACGTATAGAGAAAATATAAAAAAGAGAAATTGTGAGGAAAATATCACAAAAACATATGAGAGAAACTCGAGCTCTCTCTCTCTCTTATAAGCTCCTCTGTAACTTTTCAAACCCTTTCCTCCTCTCCAACTTCAAGTCGAATATCACAATCCAAGAGGTTTCTAGCAGCTATCGAGTGTCATAGGAGGCTTAAGAAGGCAAGTTTTCTTCCTTCATTCCCATTCTTTAAATTATAATTCACTGTAAACGAGGTATTGGGTTCTGGGAATTTTTTATAGAATCTTGATTTATGCACTTGGGGGTGATAAGAGGAGAACTGTGAGAGTGGTTTAGGAACTTAAGGGTATTGTTGAGGTTGAATACAGGGGAAATAAATAAAAGCTACTACATAAACAGAGGTGTGAGTGTCATACTGTTGATTCTTATGGGTTAATGGATTATAACTTGGGGAATGTTTTGATAGCCATGTGGGGCTTGTTCTTCTCCACTTTCCTTAAGGAATGGTAAATTTGTTAAGATTTTGCATGGGAAGCTTGTCCCTTCCCCATGCCTTGGCAACGTCTCAGATATTTAACAATTTACTTTTGAAGCCTAAAAGTGAAGCCTTCTATATTATTAGTGTGATTTAGTGTCAATAATGGTCACAATATGAAACGAGAATAATTTTTAAATTCAAATATTACTCACAACCATGGCATGTATATTTGGAGCCTTGTTACTGCTTCGCACATCCAAAGATATTTTCTCTTACTTTTCATGTCCTTGTGAGTTGGGTGTGAAATTTCCCTACTTCTAGTGTTATTCAATAACTGTGATGTCCATGATTATGAGATGAGAATAATTGCAACTGAGGATGTTACTACCTATCATGACACGTTTTAATAGTGTGGTAATTGTGCATCATGGGCATGGACTAGGATGAATATTATCACAATGTAACATGAGTGGACATAAAGATAACATATTGCCACTGTATCATGTGCATTTGTGTGTGGTCATCCTACGTGTTGCATATGTATCGGCAAGATCAGAGATGGTTATGCACGTTGCGGTTGTGTACTGTTGGGATATATCCCACAAACCAGTAGACACTAGCATGACTGTGGTTATACTCCTACGGTGATGACTAAGGGGCTCACTAATAGGTGACGACCCTATGCGAGATTATATATATGTACGGTTATAGCCGAGTATATGAGATAGGACCTATGGTCCACAGATTCTCTGGTTGCAGGTATTAGTTATAGGCCGGTATGTATTTTGATGCATTATATATTGTTATGTGAGGTCGTTGGCCAGTTATGTGTTTATCTACTTTCCTGTGTGCTATGCATAACATTATTATCATGGGTGGGTGTGTGGTCCATGTATTGTAATCTATCATCCACATCTAGATGTCTTTCAGATACCACTCACCTTACTTCTGTCACATTGCTATCTGCCATGTTTTTTCTTCCCTTTTCTTATACTTGCTGAGCTTTGTATCTCACCTTGTACTCTTCACCATTCCAGATAAAAGAAAAGAAATAGCTGACAAGGAGTCGAGATGGAAATATGGGTAGTAAGATGTGTGCGTGGGTCTACTCTCAAATCAAAGGTCTTGGGGAAAATATGTGGCTAAAGATTGCATTGCATAGGTTTTATCTTGTAATACGTATCCTAACATAGAATTGGGTTTGAAACCCCTAGAATTTCTATTTACATGTTGGGTTTGGTGGCTTACGCTTGATGTATAGATATATTATTTGTTTGTCGATGGTTGTCGGATCTTTTCTTGATTCACAACACTTTCTCTTCTAGGTTGCCCAAGGATTAGGGTAGCTTGGGAGAGGGGATGTTACATTAAATGCATTTAAAACTCATTTAATATAAGTGAGTTGAACTTGAGCTCAAAAAAGTTCTAAACAAATGACTTCAAACCTCAATTTTGAGCACAACACGAGCTTGAGCTTATGATCTAGGCACACAAAATTTCAACTAAGCAGGCTTGAGCCATTACGGAATCCACACAACATAGCTCATATACAACCCTAATAGTAATCTGATTAATAATAACTTGTAATAATTGGAATTAAACCCAATCTTATGTCTAAACTAAAAGAGACTATTTATTTATGTATTTCTCGTGCTTTTATTACAATATAAAGGATAAATTTTTGTTTGCTATAGTAAATGGAAGTCGAAAGATATTCGTAAAGAAAGTGAGGCATCTTTCTACCTTAATTTGAAATAATAAAAAGGAAAAGAGTATATTTTGATATATAAATTAATTGGAGGGAAAATTCAGTCGAAGTTCCAAAATAGTTAGAAAAAGAATTTCAAAATTCTCACTTTGTATTTTTGTTTTCTTTCCATATATTTTCAAACAATAAAAGAAAACCCAAACAACACTCCCCCTTAATATCTTCTCATTGTCTGTTAACCCCTTCTTTTGTTGTTATCATTCTTCAACCTAGTCTCCAACATGAGAAGGTGCAAGCATTACCTCTTCTTTGTCGAAAGAAAAATGAGTTGCTCCCATTGAATGGAGTATGTGAATCTTGTTCAAACTTCTATACAAATTCTCACATCTCTAGAACTCTATATATTTAACTTTTTATTATCAATATGGGGTGATTAACTTGCATAAAAATGGATATTTGAGATGGGTCTCTTATTATGTGGTGATTGTGTAATGTGTTTCAATAGGAAGTATTATTTAGAGAACACATACTTGATTTATTAAAATGGTGTGTGCTGAGAAAAAGTTTGTAGTTTTTCCAATCAAAAGTTGCAACTTAGGTGATTAGTAGATTATGCCTTTCAGGGGTCATAAGCATAAGTCTATAATTGAGAGACCCAAACCGTATTATGTTTTGGTGTTCTCTTTTTCTATTTTCATTAGGTGTTATTCGCGTATTCTTTCCCGCAAGTGAACGGAATCGTAACAAGTGATATAATGATGAATAAAGTATCGTTCCCACAAGGATTAGCTTTTGATCCCTACTTTAACCACTATTAACTTTAATAAGCCACACACAATTAAAAGAATACTTAATGGAAGTTTTATATAAGTTAAAACGAACTCACCAAAAGGAAAACACAAAATGATTCTTTAGGTTTTAAATATAGAAATCTAATGCACTAGGGTTCATGAATCCTTTGTAGTTCTTTAATTAGTTTAATCTTTCAGTGATCGGGTTTTATAATTCTTGCTTTGAGCTAAAAATCGATGATCCTAAGTTAATCAAAAGCCTTTCTCGATGGTCAATTGAATCTATGCTTACATATGAGATTAATTATCTCTAATTAATCGGCAAATATACAAACATGCATTTATCCACAATGATCATCAAAATAAGATTTCACAAGGCATAACGGTATCTCTACCTATTATCGAACCTTATGTCATTTATTATCAAGTGCTAATCTATATTGAATCTCTCGAAAGAAATATAAATCACAAACACGTTCTAATGGCGGCCACGCATCAAAACGGAATTAGTACATAACAAACGATCAACTCGAAAGACAAGAATATGATAAAACCCAAATACTTTTAATTAAACCATCATTGAACTAGGTTTCATCAATCACCCAGCCACAAAGCACTTAGCCTAACATAGTTTTAACCAATGAAAGAGTAATAAAAATGGAGTTCATGATGTTAGAGAGAAGAAAGAACAGAAAAATAAAACCAAAACCAAAGATCTTCAAGAAAATCCCCTCATTTTCCTCGACTTGTCGTTTTCTCCTCCTCCAAAAACTCCTTAATCTCCCAAAAATAAGTCTTTATATAATCCTCTTTAGGTTATCACAGTCATGCACCTTGAAGGAGTCTATCTCTCTTTTATTTGGATTGAAACGGCTTTAAAATGGCCTTTTCACGAAGCTTTAAACCCTATCGTGGTCCTACCACGGTATGCTTGTTGCTGCAGACCCGTGAACTCCAGAAACTAATTCCTAAAGCGGTCCTACAACGGTATGCATTCCGTTGTAAGACCGTGAGCTCTAGAAACTAAGTCTTATAGCGGTCCTACAGTAGTATGCATTCCGCTATAAGCCCGTTAGCCTTCTCTTTAGCCTCTTGCTTTATCATCTTCAACTTCTTGCTCTCGATACTCTTTTGCTTTCTCTTAATTCGATACTCGACCATGCCTCCAAGCTTTATTTCACTCTCATCATGCACCAAAATCACTCTTTTTGCTCCATGTCCGCTTTGCATGTAACGTGTACCTATATTGACAATATTAAGCCCAAAATGAGTAGCAATCATGTTCATTAAATAATTAAATGCTAAGCTTGAACCACTAAATAATAGTGCAAAATATGTTGATCAAATACCCCCAAACTTAGCCTCTTGGTCGTCCCAAACAAGATTATCACTCACACACACATTGGATAGCCTTGCCATTAGTCTTAGATTTTGGTATCTTTTAAAATTCACAATGAGTTATCATGTAATGATCCACCATAGTTTTTGGACTCATTCCATGCTTGACGTGTGTGTGTGCATAGTCGGATTCTTTATCATGCATTAGGTTGTTGCTACCCAACCTCTCAATGGTCATGTTTTCCTTTCCCTCTTATGACTTGCACTCCACCCCCAAACTTAATACCTTTATTCAATCCCTAGGTATCTTATGGTTACTTTCAGTTCTTTTCTTTTTTTTAGTCTAGTTGGGTCCAGCTAAAGATAATGCTACCTCAGTTTGTGAAGATTCTCCTTAATTTTGAGTGCTTTGACATTCCAACCTCTACTAAGCAGTCAAATCCACTAGTTTTCTTCATCCCTCACAATATAAGTGCCAGCACAATCATCTCTTTTTTTTTTTTTTTAGCAAAGCCTCTCCCCATTAATCTTTCTAGAAGAACCTTGTAGCGAGCTTTCAGCCCATGACTCCCAAGTCAGATGACCTTAGGGCACCAAGTGTTGAGACACCCCTACGGACTTAATCACCCGATTCAACTAGGCTACGAAGAGAGGTGCATAATATATATACAGGATGATTGATATAGTGTGCATGACATAACAATAGAGGAAAAAGATATCTAGCCTTTGGTCATTACTTAGCTTCTGTTAGTTTGTCTATACACTCCACAAAAATTGTAAACATGCACGGAATCAACACATTCCTTGATAGACACTACCACAACTTGACCTTTCCCAAATTTTTTTTTTTTTATTTTTATTATTATTATTTTTTATTTTTATTATTTTTTTTTTATGTGAGTTCCAATACTAAGTCGAAGGGGGAGTCCGCTAGTCATCTAGGTAAGTGTATTCAACCTATGCAATGTGTAACCCGACACATGTGCTCAATAGAAGTCATCACATGGACATATGAATAATTCAAACTATGTGAGGGACATCACTATCAACAACTCTGTGAATCATAAAAATACCATGTAGTGTTCATCATTGCTGGCAGAGCTATCCAACCAATTTTTTTTTTTTTTAAATGGCTACAACCAAGTAGGCTAACACATCATGCATGATTGGATCATCAAAACCCTCCCCCCAAACTTAAAATGAGCCATTGTCCCAAGGGCTCGAAAGGCATTAAAAAGGAAGGAAGGTACCTGGGCAGAAGAATCGGTGCAGTGATGGCCAAAGTAAATCAATGGTCTTCGGGAGGCGGCGGTGGCTAGGACCGGAGTAGCTAGGCAAACATGGATCTCACCTCCTCGTTCTGGGTACAAAAGTCGGCTCTGAGAACATCCAGGCGTGCTTGCAACATGTGAAATTGTCGATCTTACTCCTCTCAATTTTCTTGTAGTTGTGCTTGCATGGCCTCCAATGTGGGGCCGAAGTTGACCCTTCTAGGTCAGCGTCGGGGTGGTGGTCTCACTGCTGGTGGTGCTTCGGGTTCCATGTACTCCTTGACTTCATCTTCTTCCTCGGCCTCTGCTGCTGCGTCTTGCATGTGAGCTACATATCGGCGTTGGGCAATCTGAGTATGTGACTACCGGATAGTATATAAATTGATTAGTGCGGGCTTCGTCTTATCGAGCTCAGATGTGGATGTAGGAACTTTGGCTTGCTTACATAATGCCGAGATAAGCGTTGGAAAGTAAATCCTCTTCTTACTACCCTTGGTCAAGGCGAGGGCGACGATTTGTTGGAAGATATGCTCTCCAAAATTCAAATCATGTCCAATAGCCAAGGCATAAAGCAGCTGCATTCGTGGAGGGTATATCTCAGTCATGTGTGAAGATGGAGCGATGTTAGAAGATAAGATGTAATGGAACATCTTCGCCTTGAGGTTAAGCTCATTATGGAACACCACATTGTGGAGTGGCCACACCGATGGAATGTCTTCATTAAAGCAAAAATGAGCCACTTGATTCTAGTCTTCTATGTTCGAGAGATCTGTCCCTGATGGCACTTGATAAAAGTGTTGGATGACGTCAAGATTGAATGGTATCCACACTCCTCGCACATATGTATGGAAAGCGTGAGTGTCCTCATCTTCATCGTCACCTCCAAGGATGTTATCATTGAAATTGGCAAGAAATTCTTGAACCACGGAGGGATAGATCTTGTGAGGCTTGGCATAAAGTTTGTGCCACTTCTTGGCATGAATTACTTCAGAAACACCGGTGATCTCAATGCTAGCAAGGTCAACTTTTCGCTCCTTGTGGAGAGGCCATGACTCTATCACTTAGGCCCTTTCTTCAGCTTTGGTAGTGAGGTAGATTAGATATAATGGGGGATTAGCTCACGGCCATTTGGAAGTGTTTGAACTCGTTGCAATGGCTTTACCCTTGTTTACTGTTGGAGTGTAGCGAGTTTTGGGTGCTATCTTTGCTTGGGCTCATTCCTGGAAACAAAAAAAAAATCAAACATGAGAATGAATAAGAGAAAGAATCAATTAATTCTTTGCATGTTGGTTTCTTTTCTTGTTATTGTTGTTTTTTTTATTTATTTATTTTGTATTTTTATTTTTATTTTTTTTATATATATAGATATATAGCTTGTAGAATCCAAAGGCGCCACAAGATCCCCCAAACTTAATCCATTCTATTCCCTCAATTCATAATGCAACGTGTGTGAAAATGTGTGTGGCAATGTGTGGTTGGGGCATTTCATCAAACACTTGGTATGCATGCTGAGAGGAAAAGAAGAAAATAGGGCTTAGGATCCACGAATTTTCCCCAAACAAAAGCTTAACAAATAGCAACAATCCAAACACAACATTATCAACCACAACATCATTACTCCCATTCACAAAGAAACTCACCACCCATTTCCAAAATGGGGCACCAATCCATACAAAAACACTAAAAGAATGCCAAACATACCTTTGATGTTGAAGTTGGAGAGAGTAGAAAGGAAGGCCTTGATGAAGAACTTGGAAAAGAGGGCTAGGATTAAGTGAGAGGAATAGTGGGATGCTAGGTGAGGGTGGGGTGGGGGTGTGGGAGGGAGAAGAGAAAGGGAGAGGGGGGGGGGGAATAAAAGGAAGTGGGTCGGCCTTAAGAGGCCGACCCGTTCCACGGTGCAGCCGCAACATGCATGCCGGGACCCACCCGTGGGCCACAACAAGGCTGCTGTGGCGCGGGCTGGCCGCGGTACGCATACCACGGCTCGCCCGTGAGCAGCAGAGAGGCTGCTGCCTCACTCTGCGATCGCGGCATGCATGCCATGGCCAAGGCGCGAGCTGCCCCCCCTTTGATTTTATTTTTATTTTTTATTTTTATTTATTATTATATAAATATTTTTTATTTTATTATTTTCTTTTTTTTAGTATTATTATTGTTATTTATTTATTTATTATTATTATTTTTCTTTTAATTTTCATTGTTATAGCCTAGGCTCTAAGTGATAAACTCTCCTAACCAAGGCACTCTCTAACCTAGAACCTAACACTCTAAAACAAATGCAAAATAGGGAAAATGAAATAAACAACAACAAATAAAGA
Source organism: Diospyros lotus (assembly GCF_014633365.1). Classification (NCBI taxonomy): domain Eukaryota; kingdom Viridiplantae; phylum Streptophyta; class Magnoliopsida; order Ericales; family Ebenaceae; genus Diospyros; species Diospyros lotus. The sequence goes on along the minus strand of NC_068346.1, from coordinate 29,860,841 downwards.
GGAAAGGATAGAAAATTGGGTTGCCTCCTAAAAAAATGCTTGTTTAGAGTCATTAGCTTGACTGTGCTGCTGCTCATTCCGGGTTGCTCAACAGGGTGGAAACCTTGTCTTTTGTAAAATCACCGCCAAGATAGGGTTTGAGCCTCTGTCCATTCACTTTGAACGTGCCCTTGGTGTTATGAGTCACTTCAACTGTACCATAGGGGTATACTTGGACCATAGTGAACGGGCCTGAACATCTTGAACATAATTTGCCTGGAAACAACTTGAGACGCGAGTTGAACAATAACACTTTTTGCCCTACCTGGAACTGTTTTCGGTGTACATGTTGATCATGCCATTTCTTGGCCTTCTCCTTATATAATTTGGCATTCTCATAGGCTTCCAACCGGAACTCATCCATTTGATTTAACTATAGCAACCGTTTCTCACCAGCTTGCTTGAGATCAAAATTCAACCTTTTCATTACCCAATATGCTCGGTGCTCTAGCTCAATAGGTAAGTGACATGCTTTGCCAAAAACAAGGCGATTTGGAGACATACTAATCGGCGTTTTGAAGGCTATTCTGTATGCCCATAATGCATCATCCAACTTCTTAGCCCAATCTTTTCGAGAAGTACTCACTGTAAGCTCAAGGATCTTCCTTATCTCTCTATTCGAAATTTCCACTTAGCCACTCGTTTGGGGGTGATATGGTGTAGCAACTTTATGCCTTACCCCGTACTTTGCCAAAAGAGATTCAAAATGCCGGTTACAAAAATGCTTCCCCTCATCACTGATAATGGCCCTAGGAGTTCCAAAGTGAGTAAAGATGTTCGTTTTCAGAAAACTTACCACTGCTTGGCCATCGTTAGTTGGTAACGCTACTGCTTTGACCCACTTGGAGACATAATCCACTGCCACTAGGATGTATAAATTGGAGAACGAGGATGGAAACGGCCCCATAAAGTCAATGCCCCATACATCAAATAATTCAACCTCAAGAATGCCATGTAGTGGCATCTCTTGCTTCCTAGAGATGTTCCCCATTCTTTAGCATTTATCACACTTTTTTACCATGGTGTGAGCATCCTTGAATAGAGTTGGCCAATAAAACCCAGATTGGAGTACCTTAGCTACTGTTTTTGTTGCTCCGAAATGTCTACCATAGGGGGAGGCATGGCATTGCTCTAAGATCATCTCCATCTCATCTTCTGGAACACACCTCCAGATTACTTGATATGCTCCTCTCCGATAAAGGATGAGATCCTCCCAAAAATAGTATTTGAGCTCCGAAAAGAATTTTTTTCTTTAATGGTATTCATAATCAGGAGGTACAATGTTACTTACAAGGTAATTGACATAATCAGCATACCATGGTACCTCCGTTTCGCTGCTTGCTCGTTCCACTCTTAGAAGCTGCTCATCTGGAAATTTTTCATTAATATCCCCTGTTTTAGATTGATTTTGTTGCTCCAATCTAGAGAGGTGGTCGGCTACCACATTCTCGCATCCTTTCTTATCTCGAATTTCCAAATCAAACTCTTGGAGAAGTAGGACCCAGTGTGTAATGCCCCATTTTCAATTACACAATGAAGCAATAAGATATTCATTATATGCTAATAATGACCTCGGGCGTTATTGGAAATCCTTTATCAACGGAAGCAAGGATCGAACCTAAGTATGCTAAATAGCTAGGATTTCCACAAGTTTAACTAGAAGTCTGTCACGTACCCACATATCAGAAAGTTATAGCAGCTTCACAAATACATAAATTTTGCGGTACAGTCATAGAACCGCACACAAACACCATACATCCTTAAGTATCTTAACTGCTATTTAAATTACAACATTGGGATTACACGAGTACACAAATAAATCCAACTCTAAATCAGCCAAGCGTCATCTCTGAATCCTTGCTCATGCTGGAACCTGGAGTACCTGATAAGCTTAACATACTTGGAACGCCTGACACTTCTGATAAAGCTAGGAGGATGAATATCCCAGGGGTAAGAAACACCCGAGTTAGATAATTACATCTAAGTGAGTGGTACAAGGAAAGGAAATTGTGCATGCAAGAGCAATATGTAGTCATGCTAAGAAATATGTAGAGATCAGTACAAATCTTCCAAGATCATGCCAACATAAAACTTCCCATGTGGTAACCAGGTCAGGGGGTTGTAATCACCCTCGCAGTCATCATGGTAGCTCACCGCAAGAGCATGAGATCATGGCTCACTGGAAGAGCACGAGATCCCCCGTGATGTCCCAACAACCAAACACATAAACAAACATCGAGATGCGTATAAAATAGGCCAAATATGCTCAAAAGCAATAAAATATGAGATGTAAACCACCAACCATGACGTGTTATATGACAAAGCAGAAGGAATATGATATACAAGCCATAAGCCATGCACGAAAGCTGTCATGGTCAAACCCGATGCAACAAGGTAGAAAGGATATGCTCGAAACAAAGGAAACCATGAAATGCAAGCCATAACCACTTATAAATGAAGTCAAGAGTGATCAATATGAAGTAAGAGACATGAAAGAATAGTTTACATGCACAAGAACCCACTCACGTTGATTGTTTCCCTTCAATAGCTCTGTTTACAGCCCGGTTTCGAGCACTAGGTGTTGTTCTGCAGAAATCACTCATTTCGGTGAACCAAACCTTAAATATTTCTACATGGGGATTGTAGATAATTAAATTACGAGAATAACGATGAACATTTGAGGAAAAATGGAGCCTAGACGCGTCCTCACGCGTCCTAGGAAGGGTGTGGCTATGCGCCTCCTCCTTCCTTGTTTCGAATTTTGCAACCTAAGATTAAAACAGCTATATCTTGCTCATTTTAACTCCGATTCTCTCTCTGTTTGAACCTATGGACTCCTATTTTCGTGATCTATGACTTTATGGAAAGAAAGTTAGCTTACCTTTTCGAATTCCCTTCTGTTTTGGAGGTTTTCCAGCCAGGTCTCTCTTTCCTTTCTTCTTTGCTTTTTCTTTGCTCTTTCCTTACACTTGCTTTCTTTTCTCTTTCCTTAGCTTCTCGTGGCCTTAATTCCTTCTCTTTATATTGAAAGTAAAGCAAGATCGCTACGGGGTAAACAACGTAGTTCAAAATTTTGAACTTACCCCGATCCCGGCGATTGGATCAACGTCGAAATTAAATCATTCACAAACAAATAAATAAATCTAACCTTTAGACTATCGAGTCGTTAGCGGATTCGAGCCATCCAAGCATCCGGCCTCTAACTCTTGATACGCGGCACGCGTCCGTTAGCAAGGAGAGCGGAATAGGAGTGCTAGCTCCTTCTCCTTTGCGCGGCTTGTGTATGGACGGTAAAAGAACACCCACGTTTCAAATCGATGCCAAAAGAAACGAAGAAGAGTGAACGGCAATACGTTTTTCAACTCTTGAAAAATGACACCAAAAACACCTTAATTTTGGGCAACCTATAAAGGGATATTTATAGTGAAATATCCTAGGGTTTCTAAAACCCTAATGGATTGGGCTAGCCCATTAATTCTAATTTAATTAGAATATTAAGTGGGCTTATTTTAGTCCAACTAGAAATATAATTAAATGGCCCAATCCTTTTATAGGTTAAATAAAATATTATGGCCCAAATCTAATTCAAGCCCAAATATATTTTATTTAATATTTGGCCCAAATCTAATTTGGTCCAAATATAATATTTAATATTTGGCTCAAATCTAATTTAGTCCAAATATAATATTTATTTTAATATTTGGCCCAAATCCAATTTAGTCCAAATATAATATTTAATTTAATATTTGGCTCAAATTTAATTTAGTCCAAATATTAACTTAAGCCCAAATATATTTTATTTCCTATTTGCCACTCCAACAAATATAAAATTATTAAATTAGAAACTCCTTCCTAATTTAATCAATTGCCATTTTAGGAAACTCTTTCCATTATGACGACCCCTCGCCATATCGACGTCATTACGTCTATTTGTTCTTTTTCTGTGAGAACCTACGATGGTATAACTTCTTGCCGAAGTGTCCCACTTAACCATACGTCCACTCTCCTGGTTTAAGCCAGGGACCATGCCTATTGCGTATGACTCATTAGGCTTCCGAATATATTGGCAATGTGTCGGTACAAACACATAAGACAAGATTGGCCTCTAGCAAGGCATCATGCCTACCCAATTATTCAGAATGATTCATAATCCGCAAATAACCTTTCATGAGCATGGTTACTGTGTAATTCGATCCTCTCGTCAATGTATCTTATATGATCTCAAGTATGGAGATGTGTTTCTTGATAACGATCACATGAGTTTTCTTCGGTCTTCTGGATATCTTCACTTAATAGAAAGTAAATCAATAACTCCTTATTGATCTCTTTTACCATGGCCATGGATTTAAAGTGAATATCCACCGAAGGCGCCTTAGATACATCATCCTCTATCAAGGGATAGACGAGTCCCATCTTGGTTATGCACCCATCTCCATAAGCCTCACGATATGCCCAACGATCGCCCACGTGCAGCCTTTATCTAAGCCCATTGAAACGATGTCAAAGCATATCGGTTTTCTTATGAGATGACCATGACAACCTCTGGTCCAAGGATTAGTTACACCCATCTCGTATGAGAATTCCATCAACATATAACCAAAATGGATTCTCATGGCGAGTCATGTCTAGTGACACGTTCTCCAACATTGGTCACCTATGTACTTGTCTAGGCACCCCATGCCTATGGGTGTGAGACCCCCGTTGCTATCACATAGCAAAAACATAGCACATACAAGTCTTACCGCAATTATCAATGTCTATTCTTAACATTGCTACGACTTGGGACGTTTAATGATGTCTAGAAACTGTGATGCATCATCTCACATCTTTACAGATTAATCACAGTATACATCATATGGACTTCTATCTAGTTTCATTCGGTTATTACAATAATAACAAGAAACTAATAGAATGACTTCTTGTGAATTTGAACTACTCCTTATTCAAATAATAAACATGATTACAATTGTCAGTGTACAACATGCCTAATCTGATTGGGTTTAGAGCACCTACACTAACATATATAGCCTTTAAATTCCCAAATCCTCAAAATTTTACTTAGCCTCCAAGTTGCTCATTTTCCACCCAAGTAATCATCACACTTTGAAATTTTTGCAATCTTCTCAAGCAAGCCTCCACTTCTTCCAATCCTAGTCTTCCAAGTTTAGACTTTTAGGATAAAAATCAATCATTACAACCTTTGAAATTTCCTTCTTTGATTCTATCTTCCAAAATAAGCCTCAATTTCTTCCAATCCAAACCCTCACGTGGTCTTAACTTGAAATTTCCTCTTCTTTTGCAATCCAACACAAGTCTTCCAATTAAGCCATTCCAAGACTTTTGGGAAAAATTCTCAAACAAGCTAATCCTATCTTTCTAACACATAGCTTCTAGGATAAGGATTCATTATTGCATTCATTTCTTTTATTGGAAACAAGCTAACCCCTTTTACAAGTCATGATATTTTCACTCGGGTTTGGTTTAATGCCTTAAAACCATCTATGTTTACACTTAAATTCAAAACTTTCATTTAAAACACTTTATTGCATCATTCAACCGTTACATTAAATTTTGGGGTATTACACAATGGATTAGCCTTGGTTTTGCATCTTTTTTTGAAAATAGATATTTCAATGCGGCATGATCCGTATAAACAATCACCTTTGAACCAATGAGATAGGATCAAAATTTTTTGAAAGCAAAGACCATTGCTAGGAGCTCTTTTTCTGTTGTGGCGTAGTTCATTTGGGCATCATTGAGAGTCCGACTAGCATAGTAAATCACATGTAAGACTTTGTCCTTTCATTGTCCCAAAACTACCCCAACTGCATAGTCACTAGCATCGCACATTACTTCGAATGGCATATTCCAATCTGGTGCCACAATAACAGGTGCTGAAATTAACTTTTCCTTTAGAGTGGTAAATGACTTTAGGCACTCCTCAGAAAATTCAAAGTTTACATCATTCTCCAACAAGTTGCATAAAGGCTTTGTAATCTTGGAGAAATCCTTAATAAATCGTTTATAAAAGCCGGCATGTCCCAAAAAACTACAGATACCCTTGACTGATGTTGGCTGAGGAAGCTTCTCAATCACATGAATTTTTGCCTTGTCAACTTCAATACCCCTAACTGAAATTCGATGTCCCAATACAATTCCTTCTTTGACCATGAAGTGGCATTTCTCCCAATTGAGCACCGAGTTTGTTTCTTCACAACGCTTTAAAACAAGTGTCAAGTTCTTTAAGCATTCATCATATGAAGAACCAAAGACTGAAAAATCATTCATGAACACTTCAATAAATATTTCTACCATATCAAAGAAGATTGACATCATACAATGCTGAAAAGTGGCAGGGGCATTGCACAAACCAAACGGCATCTGTTGGTAGGCAAATGTACCATATGGACAAGTGAACGTTGTCTTGTCTTGGTCTTCTGGAGCTATTGGAATTTGATTATATCCCGAATAGCCATCAAGGAAACAATAGTGGGAATGACCTGCTAAGCGCTCCAACATTTGATCAATGAATGGTAGGGGAAAATGATCTTTTCGTGTTGCATCATTCAACTTATGATAGTCGATGCAAACCTGTCATCCGGTAATAGGTCGAACTGGAATGAACTCGATGTTTTCATTTTTTTCCACTGTAATACCTCCCTTTTTAGGCACCACTTGAACCGGACTAACCCAAGCACTATTTGAGATAGAATAGATAATCCCAGCATCCAGTAACTTCAGTACTTCAGCTCTAACCACTTCTTGAAGATTAGGGTTTAATCGTCGCTGATGTTGCACCACCAGCTTGTAAGTGTCTTCCATTAATACCTTGTGCATGCAAAGAGATGGGCTAATCCCTTTTATATCAGCTATAGTCCATCCAAGAGCTGACTTATGTTCTCAAAGCACCCGGAGTAACTTATCCTCTTTTTCTTGGCTAATGGATTTAGCAATTATAACTGGAAGAGTAGAAGACTCACCCAAATAAGCATATCGAAGATGGGATGGCAGCTGCTTTAGCTCCAATTTTGGAGCTTGTTGAATGGAAGGTAAAAGTCATGGAGGCCCCATGCCCAATGCCTTATATTACTTTCCCTTTTGAATAAGTTCAGATCCTTGCAAATATTTGACACATTCTTCAATCGTAGTAGAGTCGGTATCTTCAACTTGTGAGTGCATCACACATGCTTCCCAAGGATTTGATGGTTGATTCAAAGTGAAAGTGTTTTCTATCTCTTTATCAATATCAATATGAAAACAAGAATCTAAAGCAATAGGAAATTTTAGTGCTTCAAACACATTAAAAGTGATTTGCTCCTTATTCAGCCTTAACATGAGTTGTCCTTTTCGCACATCAATAAGCGCTCATCCAGTAGCTTGAAAAGGTCGCCCCAAAATAAAGGGAATATCCCTATCTTCAGCCATATCCAAAATAATGAAATCTGCTGGAAATATGAACTTATCCACTTTTACCAAGATATCTTTAACAATTCCATGTGGATGTTTCACAGACCGATCCGCTAGCTGCAATGACACCCTTGTAGGCTTTGCTTCGCCTAACCCAAGCTTTTGAAAGATAGAAAATGGCATCAAATTAATGCTAGCACCCAAATCACATAAGGACCATTCAAAATATAAGCTGCCAATGGTGCAAGGGATGGTGAAACTTCCTAGGTCTTTCAACTTTGGTGGCAATTTATTTTGTAAAATGGCACTACATTCCTCTATTAGCATCACAGTTTCATACTCCTCAAGCTTCCTTTTGTTTGATAGAATCTCCTTCATAAATTTTGCATAGCTGGGCATTTGAGACAGAGCTTCAGCAAATGGTATATTGATATGTAGCTTCTTGAATACCTCCAAAAATTTCTCAAATTGCTTATCCAACTTGTACTTGCGCAATCTTTGAGGAAATGGAATAAGTGGAACATAAGGCTTGATTGGTGATGAAACTACTTCCTCTTGTTCAGCTATATCTTCGGGCTCCTTATTCTCAGTTGTTGTCTCCTTTGCAGCATCAGTTTTCTTCTCCACACTTGGTCTTTTAACATGAATTTCTGGTGATTGCACCCCGCTCTTTGTAGTGATTACATTCGCTTGCTCCTTAGGATTAACTTCGGTATTGCTTGGCCGTGTGCCCTTTTGCCTCTCAATAAGAATTTTAGCTAGCTGCCCAATTTGAGTCTCTATATTCTTGATGGCTGCATCGATCTGCTCACTTCGTTCTTGAAGTTTTGAAATTGCTTCTTCCCATCCTCCTTTTTCCTCATGTGGTCTCCCTTATTTTGGTGAGTTTTGAATTCCCTGATTATTGCCATATGAAAAATTAGGATGGTTTCTCCAGCTGGGATTGTATGTTGGAGAAAATGGATTATTCTGTGAGTGAATGGTCCCTAACGGACAATGGGCATTCGGATGACAGATGGTTTGCCCCACAAGTTACACAAACTGGAAGAGATCCTTGCACGATATTAACTGATGGAGAGTATTTTAAGGTTTCCATCTGTTTTGAAAGAGCATCAATCTTGGCCAACATCAACGTATTCATATCCACTTTGTGTACTCCAACTGCTCTCCTATGTGAACTCCTATCCGGCCACATTACAAATTGCTCACTCATTGTTCCATAGAGATCATGTAGCTCTCCAGCTAATTTGTTTCTAATAGAATCAACTGCCGAACGGTTGTAAGGAGTTAACCCGGCATAGAAATAGTGATTTTGAGCTAGTAAAGAGAACCCATGATTCGGACACTTCCTTAGCAATTCTTTATACTGTTCCCATGCTTCATGAAAATTCTCAGTTTTAGCTTGCTGGAAAGTTGAAATTTCATGCTTTAATTTGCTGATTTTGGCTGGTGGAAAATACTTTAATGTGAACTTGTGAACCAAATCAGCCCATGTAGTGATGCTACCAGGTGATAGTGAATCCAACCACTCCCGAGCTTTGTCTTTCAGAGTATAAGGAAAAAGTTGCATCCTCAGTGCTTCCTCATTGATGCCTTGATATTTAAAATTTCCACAATACTCCAAAAAGTGAGCGAGATGATAGTGAGGATTTTCATCACTTCTTCCATAGAACGGAATGTTGTTGGAGAATAAATTAATCACATCTGGCCTCAGTTGGAAGTTATCATGCCCATATGGAGGATAGACTATGCTCGACCGATTCTCAACAACAGGAGGCATCATGAAATCCCCCATCAAGATATCTCTCTCATTGATCTCAACAGTACGCTCCATTTGAACAAGCTGATTTTCGTTGTCGTCCATTGTGCTTTGTTGTTGTTCCCTTTTTGCTCTTTGTTCACGACGCCTTTGATGAAAAGTTTGTTCAATCTCCGGATCAAACTCAACAAGATCAAGACGTTCTGAACACCGCATACACTATTTCAATCCTAACACAACAAAAATTGAAATAGTTCAACGTCACAAATAAGGAAAGCAACACAAGTGTTAAAGCTAATCTTAACTAAAGCAGAAATTAAAAGAACCAATCCCCGGCAACGGCACCAAAAAATTGTTCGCGTATTCTTTCCCGCAAGTGAACAGAATTGTAACAAGTGATATAATGATGAATAAAGTATCGTTCCCACGAGGATTAGCTCTTGATCCCTACTTTAACCACTATTAACTTTAATAAGCCACACACAATTAAAAGAATACTCAACGGAAGTTTTATATAAGTTAAAACTAACTCACCAAAAGGAAAACAGAAAATGATTCTTTAGGTTTTAAATATAGAAATCTAATGCACTAGGGTTCATGAATCCTACGTAGTTCTTTAATTGGTTTAATCTTTCAGTGATCGGGTTTTATAATTCTTGCTTTGAGCTGAAAATCGATGATCCTAAGTTAATCAAAAGCCTCTCTCGATGGTCAATCGAATCTATGCTTACATATGAGATTAATTATCTCTAATTAATCTGCAAATATACAAACATGCATTTATCCACAATGATCATCAAAATAAGATTTCACAAGGCATAATGGTATCCCTACCTATTATCGAACCTTATGTCGTTTATTATCAAGTGCTAATCTATATTGAATCTCTCGAAAGCAATATAAATCACAAACACGTTCTAATGGCGGCCAAGCATCAAGACGGAATTAGTACATAACAAACGATCAACTCGAAAGACAAGAATATGATAAAACCCAAATACTTTTAATTAAACCATCAGTGAACTAGGTTTCATCAATCACCCTAGCCACAAAGTACTTAGCCTAACATAGTTTTAACCAATGAAAGAGTAATAAAAATGGAGTTCATGATGTTAGAGAGAAGAAAGAACAGAAAAATAAAACAAAAACCAAAGATCTTTAAGAAAATCCCCTCCTTTTCCTCGACTTGCCATTTTCTCCTCCTCCAAAAACTCCTTAATCTCCCAAAAATAAGTCTTTATATAGTCCTCTTTAGGTTATCACAGTCATGCACCTCGAAGGAGTCTATCTCTCTTTTATTTGGATTGAAACGGGCTTAAAACAGCCTTTTCACGAAGCTTTGAACCCTACCGCGGTATGCTTGTTGCTCCAGACCCATGAGCTCCAGAAATTAATTCCTAACGCGGTCTTACAGCGGTATGCATTTCGCTGTAAGACTGTGAGCTCCATAAACTAAGTCTTATAGCTATCCTATAGCGGTATGCATTCCGTTATAAGCCCGCTAGCCTTATTCTTTAGCCTCTTGCTTTATCATCTTTAACTTCTTGCTCTCAATACTCTTTTTCTTTCTGTTAATTCGATACCCGACCATGCCTCCAAGAATTATTTCACTCCCATCATGCACCAAAATCACTCTTTTTGCTCCATGTCTACTTTGCATGTAATGTGTACCTATATTGACAATATTAAGCCCAAAATGAGTAGCAATCATGTTCATTGAATAATTAAATGCTAACCTTGAACCACTAAATAATAGTGCAAATATATGTTGATCAGGTGTGATCTATTTATTTATTTGGTAAGGCATGGGTTGGACATGTTATTGTTGCTATTGTTTTTTATTTAATGTAACTTATCTTCAATTTTGTGTCTCCTCATAAATCCTAATAGGTAGTATAGACATTCTAAATTTTCTCCCAACAAGTGACATTAAAGCTATGGAATTTTTCTAAATTGCATCCAAAAATAGATGTCATGTTTTTAGAATTTCCATTTTCAAGTTGATATATCTTACTTGAAAATGTAAGTTATGATATATAAATATAACTATTACCAAGAAATCATAAATTTTACTTATAGAATTGAATAAGATCCCCTAGTATAAGCTAACTATGAAAATAAACTGGAAATAATATGTTATAAAAGCTATAATAGTCACATTATATGGGATTCTTGTGAATTGACTTCCACCCAATAGTAATCCTATAAATAATAGAGATCCTCCAAATATGGACATAACTTTGTTAGTGAAAGCCTTGACAAATTAAAACACAAAAGTGTTAATTTCAAGTTATCCTTTAGTGAAACAATTAATTATGGTACTTCACAAAAAAGAAAACCAACAAAGAAAAGAGGTAGGGAAGGGGACATATAAATACAATCCTTTCCTGACCCTTACAAAGAAAAAATTCTCGTATATTAGGAAACCCATTGTTGATATGTGACTCAAAATGGATTGGCTTAAGAATATAATAAATAAATTGGGTTTGGGTCACGGGTGTACACAACCCGACAAGCTCAACCTGTGCCTTGTTCACTTGCTGTTAATTCCAAGCTTGTCCCTTAGCATATGTATATAAGCTCTCTTTGATGATAGAACCGTCACTTTTGCACACCCGATTTGTTCACGCACTATTACGCACAAACAGATCTGAGAACCAAGAGAAGACAAAATGAAGAGTCAAGATCGAAAACTTGATGATCGGAAAGGTAGGAAACACAAGGTAAAATCCATTCTTACTCCTTGTATGTGTGTATCACATGTTTATTGGTTTGGTTGGGAGAGAGATTGGTGGGTTTGTGAGTGATGTGATTGCTCGGGTGTATTTGGAGCGATGTACTCTATTTGTTGCATTTGTATTGTTTATGTTTTCTGATCGATGTATTGTTCTTGAGTTACCTGAGATCTTGTGAGAGGTTCTTGTACCTCTCGTTGTAATTATTTCTATAAATCTCTTGTATATACATATTCTAATGGATTTACTAGGATGAAGCCCTGCCATGAGGAGGATCTTTTGATCCGAACACGTACATGCGGTGTTCTTTGATTTTATTTCCGTTGTGTTGTGTGTGCGCGTTTGTATTTCATTTCTTTGATTCTATTTTCGATTGTGGATCGTTGGTATTGTCAAATCTGGTTGTGTGTATTTAGTTCACATATTTCTTAACACCCATATTAATGTCCAATGGTTAAAAATATTTTTTGACAAAGTTCTAATTTCTACAAAATCAAGAATATCTAAATATATTTTATAGGTTTCTTTTTAAGGGAAAATGTTATTTTTATATAAGATTACAACATATACGATACATTAACTTATTTTTAACAAAATTTTGAATATGCTGAATATTTAGTTCTGCATTAGTTTCACATTATTACTTACCTTTTTTGCTCTATTTCACAAATTTTTCAATTTTCTTTGCATAGTAATTTCAGAAAATAGAGTAATCATGAAATATTTGTTTTATCATCATATAAATCTGATATTAACTACATTATGACAATACCTTTATTTGTGTGCTTAGTTAAGTTAGTCAAGTCACACAAGTTGTCTAACATAGTAAATCTTAAAGGGAAAAAATGAACAAAGTCATTCACAAGCCATTTGAATATCAACTTGATTTGGGCTCGTTTAAGTTTGTTTATTTCATTAAATAAACAAGTATGAGCTTGGATTATATAGCTTGATTTCTAAATGATTACACTTGCACTTGAGGGTGCTCTTGAATAAGCCCATTTTTAACTATTCAATTAAATGTTCTGTAACATCCCGCTCGAGCGATAGGAAGATCCGAAACAACTTATCCTGATGGGCTTACACGAACTTTCTAGGGGGTCACCCATCCCTGGATTACCCCAGGTCAAGCACGCTTAAATTGGGAGTTCTTTGCCAACATTCAGCCCAAAAGGTATCCAGCTGGTGTTGTTTCCTTTCTTACACTATCCTCGATATATACTAACTTCTCTGGGCTCTCGGGGTATTACATTCTCCCCCCCTTAAGCACATGACGTCCTCGTCATTCGACCTTACAACCGGTCCCAGATCTCCCCCCTTGCATGGCTGATGTGGGATTCGCCTAAGGTGCCTACATGCACCCCCCATAGGGGCCTACACGCACCCCCCTCGGGACTCAGCCTCCTCGCTGAGGTTTGCCCCACCACCGCGCTCAGAGGCTCGGGGGTCAGCTCTGATACCACCTGTAACACCCCAAATTTCTTGAGCGTGTTATAACTTAGGATTTCAGGAATATAAAATTTTTCATATCTCAATAGCTGTCATACATCACACAACATCCCCAAAATCCTAATTTTCACCTTCTCAGCTTACAAACCCAATTATTGAATAGCTAAGACAGGCATTAAAATTTCAAATGCGGAAGCTAGATCGAACCTGATATGGTTCACAACCATAATGCTTTATTTATCATAAAATTGTTCAAGACGTTTACAAAATGAATTACATGGACATCATCTATCGCAAGATATAACTGAACGTCTTAAACATATCCAAGACATACATAGGTTCGCATATAAATGAAAATATTCTAAACATGCTATAGACAGCAAATTAAACTTATTCTTCAGCTACCTTATTTCCCTTAGAGCCGCTTGTCGAACCTGGAACGTTTGAATATTCCAGGGACATAGTCCAATTAGAAGATGAATCTTCTAGTGAGAAACTCCAAAAATAGTTTATATCGATGCATGATCAAGTATAAAATGTATGAGAAGACAACGAGAACTACTCTGAAGTGCCTCGTGAACACGTTAGCCTCCTCCAACGAGAGCTTTCTAAATGGCGCACGCATAGCGCCTCTCGGGAGGTCCCTAACCATGTCACTTTGGCCCGACTTCATAGCACTCATGCAAGCACCACATCCGTTGTTCCTTAAGCTCACGGTCTTCCCCACGAGAGCTTTCTCGATGGCGCACGCATAGCGCCTCTCGGGGGATATCTGACTTTTGCCCTTGGCCAATAACAAATAGGTACAACAGTATGGCCACACGAATTTTATAAATGCAATAGTTAAAAAGGCAATAGCATTTAATTTTTAGGAAAGTATAGTTCATATATGCAACATGATTTCACGAAGAGAATAACAAAAGTTTGCCTATAAGAACTTCACGAAACACGTCTCATACAATAGCAGTCTCTCATAAGAGAATAAAAATAAGATTTGGAGTATAGGAGTCTCACCTTATTGGTTTATTTCTTCGACGGTATAATTTCACAGCAAACGGCCTAGGTTTCTGTAGAAAACATGTGTTTTGGTAAACCTAACCTTAAATATTTTTATATGGGGTTGAAGGGTATTAAATTAGGGGCATAACTGGAAACTTTCATGGAAAAAGCACCCCTCACGCGCCCCAAGAAGTCTAGCCACGCGCCCTCACGCGCAGCTATTATTCGGTGCGTGTATCTCACGCGCTGCACAGTAGTCTCGGACTGCTTCGCCTCGGGTTGGTATTTCGGCCATAAGTTCCTCGTTTTAACTCCAATTCGACGCCCGTTTGAACCTACGCGACCCTCTCTTCCCCCTCTACAGGATTATCAACGAAAAGGACTTACCTGGCCTTTTTTTTGACTGATTTTGGCGAATTCTGGCGAAGACCCGCAACTCTGACGGGGCTTGTTCTGCGCCGCTTCTTTGCCGCTTTCTTCCCTCCTTCTTGTCGAACTCCCTTCTCTCTCTCTAGAGCAAGCTCCTCCTCTTAGAGTTCTTCAACTCTCAAGCTTGCTTGGAATGATTTGAGAACCACCCATGGTGCCTTTTTATAGATTTCTCCAACCAATCACATTATGCCACTTGTTAAAATCTTAGCCATGGACTCCAAAGACTCAAAGCCATAATTGAGTGGCTTTTGAAATCCAAAACTAGAATGAATTGAACTTTTGGAATCCAAGCTAAAACCCTAAACTTCTTTCAAATAACACTTTAGCCCTTATTTCAAGTCCTCAACTTCAATATTTTACCACATAAGCTCTTAATTTTATTCTTATTTCGTTTGGATAATTTTCTAATTACAATTACACCCTCAAACATCAAATTTATCGAGATACTTAAAATCCCAAAATTAATAACTCAAAATTACTCAATATATACAATTTTTCGGAAGCCCCTTACCATCATTCGGTCTTTTTAGGCTACAACTTAGCTTAACCGAAAACCATTTCTGATTTGATTTCTTTCAGCGTCATAAATCTCGCCTCGAGACGCTCATTAAAAATATACCTTTAACCTTAGGTATCTAAGCTCTAGGGTACTCCCTACGACTGATTCGGTCACTCGTTGCCAATTCAAACATATTTTTGGTATTTTAAACTCACTTAAAATACGTGACATCTTCACAAAAATATGGGGTATTATATGTTCAATTATAGCTTATTTTGTTCATCGTTTATAAACTCCTTTAGGGCTCATTCTAAAACAATTTTTTTTTTTCTTTTTTTAACACTTTCATCATCATTAACTACATGTTATCCTAATTAGCTTAGGGTTTATGGCACCGTCAATAATAATTTCAATTGACTTTTAAAAATCATATTTAAAATTAAAGATTCATTCAAAAGAACAATGTGGCAAATTTAATGTTAGATATGCTTCCTAGAACAACTCTCTCTAGCAAGTGAATGATAAGATAAACTTCCAACTCCATCTTCATTTGAAAAATTTTCATGAGATACTTGTAAATTAAGATAATTGGTAAAATTTAGGATTTATTTTGAAATACTATTGATATTATTTAAATTTTAAAAAATATTAAAACACAATAATTTTATATGTTCTATGTAAATAAGTTTGAAATCAAGCTTTAAAGGTGTTTCAAATTTAAACCTCATGAAAAGGATCATTTTAAGCGCATTCAAAACTCGTTTAATATAAATGAGTTGATCTTGAGCCCAAATAGTTCTAAACAAATGAGTTCAAACCTAAATTTTGAGTGCAACACGAGCTTGTGCCCATGATCTATCCAGATAAAATTTCAACAAAACAGGCTTGAGCCATTATGAACTCAACCCAACCCAACTCCACTCGTATACAACCCTAATAGCAATCTTATTAATAATAACTTGTAATAATTGAAATTCAACCCAATCTTAGGTTTAAACTAAAAGAGATTATTTATTTATGTATTTATCATGCTTTTATTACAATATAAAAAATAAATTTTTGTTTGCTATGGTAAATGGAAGTCAAAAGGTATTGTGATGGCCCACCACCCGGAGCCTCGGCTAGCATAAAGGATCCATGAGGAGGTCATCAATAGCATGATACAGAAACAACTCAAATAAGAACGTTCAACCCAATAACCACAAGAGAGGGATAACATCGAAACATCCATAAACACTCCCTATATTATCACATATGTACATCCACTCATGACATAATTACACAAGTTCTAAGTTTTCATTAGATACAAACCCCAAGCCATGATCACAACAACATATACATAGGCCTTCAAAATATAAGAGAGTGACAAGTTCTCTATAATACAACAAAAGACTTCTAATAACTTTGTCTTTAAGTAATCTCTGTACACAGCTAAGTCCCCGGAGATCCACCCTTGCTAGACTCCCCTTTAGCCTTACCTTTGCCTTTTCCTAGAATGATGTAAGAAGCAATAGAATGAGCCATAAGGTCCAGTAAGCATAACAATGAATGATAATGAAAATCATATTACAACATGGATAAAGCCCAACAAATCACCATAGGGAAAAGGTATAAATCCCAACAAATCACACACTCCATCCCCACGAAAGAAAGAAAATATATGCACACATATGAATCCCATTAGCTTGCATAATTAGCAAAGGATGCTTGGGGCCAGACAACTCCACTCCCAGGGCTATGCTTGTGAGCACATATAACCCTCGAGGACAGTCAGCTCCCACCCAAGGTCATACCAATTGAAATTCCATGAGGTCATTGGGTTTGAATGGCTCCACTCCTAGGGCAGTGCTCGCAACCACACATGACCCTTGAGGCTAATCAACTCCACCTAATATCTAGGCTCACACACACACATATATATACCATGAAATGATAATGTATGAACACATCCCAAATATGCATCTCAACTATCTCTCTTAATAGTTATTCATGAGACCCTAGAACTCGAACCATGTAAAACCACGAAACATGGATTAACTCTTAATCCAGATAAGTATGACTTTAAACCATAGGGAGACCCTCAAAATATTATCCAAATAATACCCATGATATTTAAAATCAAATCCTATTGAGTCTAGTTTACAACGCAACAAACAGATCTTGATTTCGATATATCTACAAAAAGTTATGGGCAAAATAGTATAGGGTGCGTAATGTAGTCCACCGCGAGAGTCAACTTTTGACACCCGGGAAGTCGACTTTCTAGGCACAGTCCACTCCTACATCCCCAGAGTCAACTTAGATGAGAACCCTTCATGCAAAGTCGACTCTTAACACCCCAGAGTCGACTCTTGAACCTCCAGAACCCAAAAATGACAAACAACACACCCCTAAACTCTTCCAACTCTCCAAAACTCAAATCTAAACCCAAAAATACACCATTCCCAAAAAAATATAGGGTGGAACAAACCTTATTGAAGTCACAAAATAATTCCAACCATCACATTCAAGAATTTAAGGAGATTTACAAAGATCTTTACATAGATCAAAACCAAAAGCATGAAAAGCATGGGGGTTCTCTTCTTCCACAAATAATCCTCAAAACATCATGATTTAAAGATTTAGAAGAGGAGTAGAGAAGTAGAACTTGCCTTTACCAAGTTTTCTCTTTGATTAGATCTTGAAGAACCATCAAGAGAAAAGGAGTTCACAACCTACCTTCAATAACAAAACATACAAGCTAAGAAAGAAAGAAGAAGATGAAAAACAACTACAAGTTTGTACCAACCTCTCTTAACACTTTGATCATCCAAGAGGAAGAAGAGGTAGAAGAGTTGGAGCCCTAGCTTTCCACTTTCCCAATCCCACGGCTCCCTCTCTCAATTCCCTTCTATTTCCTTCTCCCTTCTAATTCCCCTTTTATACTTATAACATAATATCATATATATATATATATATTCCACTAACAATCATTTCCTTTATTTTAATAAACCATTTCCCTTTATATATTTATACACACTTAAGCTAAAATTCATATTATAATATTTCTAATACCTCAAATTCCATAAAATGCTTATTTACATACCTTGCAAAGTCGCGGGTCCCATTTCCATTAGAATCAATCCTTTGATCTTTTTCCACATTCTCTTTACTTTGGTCACATTACTTAAAAATAACACATATAATGCCTTAAAGTCATTATTCAATTAATTAAAAATTCATTTCTCAAGTTAATATAATCTGACCGAATAACAGGTCGTTACAGGTATTAGTAAAGAAAGCGAGGTGTCTTTCTACCTTAATTTGGAATAATAAAAAGGAAAAGTCTATATTTTGATATATAAATTAATTGAATGGAAAATTAAGTTGAAGTTCCAAAATATCAGCAAAATGAATTTCAAAATTTTAACCTTGTATTTTCGTTTTATTTCCATATATATTTTCAAACAATAAAAGAAAACCCTAATAGCACTTCCCCTCGATATCTTCTCACCTTCTGTTAACAACTTCTATTGTTGTTATCATTCTTTAACCTAGTCTCCAACATTCGAAGGTACACGCATTACCTCATCTTTACCAAAAGAAAAATGAGTCCCTCCTATTGAATTAAGTATGTGAATCTTGTTCAAACTTCATATACAAATTCCCACATCAAGCTTGGGTGATTTCCTTGCATCAAAATGGATATATGAAATGGGACTCTTATTATGTTGGAATTCTTTAATGCGCTTCAATAGGAAGGGTTATTTAGATAACATGTGTTGTAAGGGCGCACTCTCGAATATTCCCGCTAGCATAAAATATTCGAAAGGAGGTCATCACAGAGATGATATAGAACAAACCATAATAAAACCAACAACTCATTTCATTACTAGCAGCGGAAAGTAAAGTAAGGTTCAATTACATTTCCAACATCTCATTAGACTAGGCTCGAAAGCCATACGAAATAAATAAAAGGCTCTAGTGACTTAACAAAATAAAATCATTTCATTTCCAGCCTTGCTGAAATACTACTAAGGATCTTCAAGGTAGGACGCGTCTTTGTATACCACTATCCTTGGGTTGTAGTCCTACTGGACTCGCCCCCCGATAATAGTCTTTCCTTTACCTGGAATGGCAAAGAAGAACAAATAAGCCACAAGACTCAGCAAGTTCGAGAAACAATAAATAATGAATAGGATCCAAGAACAAGGTGACACCAAGAAGAGTAATCAAGGACTCCATAGTTAAGTACAAAATTCATAATTTATAAATTTATCAATTCAAATTTAAATATATCATGCCATCATGTACCACTATGTAAATGTGCATAAAATTTCAATGTCAGTATCAAATCTCGTAGGCTCGCAAGCTATCAATCAACACATGCAAAAGTTCATCATTTCAATATCAGTATCAAATCTCGTAGGCTCTCAAGCCATAAATCAACAAATGCAAAAGTGTATCATTTCAATATCAATATCAAATCTCGCAGACTCTCAAGCCATCAATCAATATATACAAAAGTGCATTATGTAAATAAAATCTCACAAATAAATATGGAGCCAACCTACTGGGCTATGGCCACCTCATCCCACGCCAAGGGCTCTAGGGTACCCTTTCCCTCCGCACAAAATAATAGGTGCGCAAGATATATATATATGTAACATGTACATGTATACATCATGTATGCATTTGGCAACCACATGCATCTCAATATTCATACTTTCAACACCATTTACCCATACTGAGTATTTTACCATTATCATATAATTCAACATATCTTACTTCATAATATTTACCACATTCAATATGTAAATTATAACACAGAGATAATTTTTGGGAGATGTTATTTAAGGTTAACGCTTGATTAAACATTTGAGAAGTATTATAGATTTAATATGTTATTTTCCCCATCTTATAGTTTCCTTAACTTCATTTAACTGGTGCCAGTATACAATTACTTACATTCATGCTCATAGCTCAATCATAAAAAAGAATGGCAACCCAAAAAGAATTTCATATCAACGATTCCTTAAATTTTAAATTTGTTTTGGGGTGATTTCAAAGGACTAATTCGGGTTCGATATTTGATCAATTGCCCCAAACAAAACTTTGAAGTTTAAGAACTCTAGTTTTAGGAACATCAAACAAATTCACAATCGGAATTATCCACCAAAAGTTATCCCACAAAAACTACCATAATGAGGAATTCAAAATAGTAAAATTTTAGATTTTTGGCCAGCATTGACTGGGCCATTTTGGATTCAATATGAAGCCAAATAATGCGAGTAATACATCAAAATGAAGCTTAGGATGTCTAGATTACATCCCAATAAAAGGATATCAATTCAAATATGGGAATAGAAAGTTATAAGCAAAAGAACACTAGGTGGTAATACTACACTAAAACACACACTACAAATTTCTTGCCAGAAATTAATCTGGTTGTTATATGCCCAAAACGTAACCAAATCATTGGAATAATACATAAAATTGAAGCCTATGAAGTCTAGTGTCCAACACATCAAACAGATCTTAAATCGAATATCATCACAAGGAGATATACCTAAAAGAATGAAGCATGGTCAGATTTGCATGGGGCATATATATTTATATGGGTGATATTCAGATGGATCAAATGGCATTCAAATTGATTGGAGTAATTTGAATGAATTTGAAACCTTTTCAAAGGCTATTCGGATTCTATAGTAGCTTATTCAAATCATTAATTTGAGTGATTTGAATTGGGGTGTATCTATCTGAATAGGCTATTCTGGGCAGTTTTTATATTGTTTGGTAATCCAGGAATAACTCTCTCGTCTGAGCTTCGATTGAGGTAATTTAAGATGATACGGAAATAAAAAAAAAAATCTAAAACTTTCTTGTTTTTTGTTTTAAGAGATTCGAGCTTTATCAAGGTCAAAATTGGGTTTGAAGTTGCTACTATTACGATATATTCAAATGTGACTATACAGTTTCGACAGCGTTTGGTATTCCAGGCATAACACTCTCGTCTGAGCTTCGATTTAGGTGATTAAAGATGATATGGAAATCCAAGAAAAATATATACAACTTTAATCTTTTGAGTTTTAAGATATTCAAGCTTCATCAAGGTCGAAATCGAGTTTGAAGTTGTTGCTATTGCGATACATTTGAATGTGACTATACAGTTTCGACATCGTTTGGTATTCTAGGAATAACTCTCTCGTCTGAGCTTAGATTTAGGTGATTAAGGATGATATGGAAATCCAAGAAAAAAATCTACAACTTTTTTGTTTTGAGTTTTTAGAGATTCAAGATGAATAGAGGTTGAAATTGGGTTTGAAGTTTGCTGAAATGGATTTCTTTCTTTTTGGATATATTTGGCATATATATCTATATAAGCAATCCGAATCAAACAGGTATAATAACAAGAGCTATTCAAATTAGGTTATATATGTATTAGGGGCTATTCGAATGGTGCTTTGAGTTTGTATATATATATGTGTGTGTGATTCGAATCAGGCATATGGGATTCTAATGGCTTGAGTTTGTATATATGTAATAGCCCACCTCTTCAGGGCGTGTTGTGCCTTAGGAAATTTGGACTTTTTTTTTAAATTCCCTAAGACCTTATCTAGTGCTAGGCGAGATATTTAGACTAGAAAATAAATACAAAGCAGAAGCTGAATCGAACCTGCTCATGGCAATACATACATGAATAACTGGACATAGCATTTATTATAAAGTTATTACATAAGCTTCTGGAAATAAAACAAATGTACATAATTCTTAGACTAATCATATTACAACATGGCACATTTCCTCGTTTATTGACGTCTCGCATCACTACACATCTCCAATCTCGGTATCATCACTGCAAGTCCCGACTGGAACGTTGAATGTTCCAGGGGCGAACCCAAGTTAGATGATGAACCATCTAAGTAAGGGTACATAATGTTATGCCATGTGTGTATGCAATTTCTTACCTCGTAGGTGTCAACTGCACCCTCATGCTACCTACCATTTTAGCGGCCACCTCGATTGAAGCCGAGGTGTATGGGTGCACCCATGGTAAGGCAACGATGCCAGTTCGTACTCCCTACGGCCTCATATGCATATGATCAATGACATCATCGTGTATTTATGCATTTCATAATCATGTCATGGATGCAGTCTATGTGTTGGGTACATATCATAGCATGTCAATATGATATAAGCATTCTCGAAGATAAACATTCACAATCGTACTAAGTTCGAAACAGTACACTTACAACTAAGTTGTCTCGAAAGGCGTGTCGGCCTCGAAAATCGTGCCGAGCGGCTATTTCTTAATCTTCTCACCCTCAAGGACTCCTAAAATAGTAAACTTATTTTTAGAATATCATTTTACTATTTTTCATAATTTCTTCAATTTTTATTTTATTTTTAAGCCTTATCTCTTCAAAAATTGCATAAAAGTTATCTAGACTTTCAAAAAATCTAATTCCTCTTTACTAATATTTCTTAAATAATATTTCTAACATTCTGGAATTTTCTTGGAATTTGTTGAATTAAATTCCTATTTTTCCTTATTTCCATAATAGAAGAACTATTTAAATAAATGGCTAATTTAACACTTTCCAGAAAATTTTTCACAAAATAAGACATAAACAATATTCCAGACTTTCTGAAAATTTTTGAAATTTTTTCAAAATTTTTTCCTATTTTATTTCATTTTCTTTTCTTTTCTTTTTTTTTATTCTTTCTAGCGGGCGCGTGGAAGGCACGCGCCTTCTTCCCACTCGCATGTGCGTGCAGCCACATGCCCGCCTGGTTCATTTTCTCCGGCGGCGAACCTCCCGAGCCTCCGAGCTTCGAAACGAAGCCCTACCCCCCCTAAACCCGACCTCTCGAGCCCAAAAATATCATTAAAATTGAGAAAAAACAACACGAAGTACCTCGATTTAGCGTTTGAAGGCTCGGCTCTGGTGAATCGCGATTTTTCGGTGAGCTTTGATTCTCCCTCCTTGCTGCTCCGTTGGCCACCAAAATCACCAAAAAGTTTACCCACACCTCAAGAATCAAAACCCTACTTCCAAAACTCGCAAATGCTGCCTCAATCGACTGCTCTAAGAAGTAAAACTTTTTGGATGAATGGGCATGCGCGAACTCGGCTATTTATAGCCAAAACTCCACCACGAACGTCCCATTGAAGCTCCACGTGCCTTAGAGAGCCATCCCGACGTCCTTGCAAGCATTTAAACCCCCCCTTAACCGTAGAAGTTCGATTGCAAGCGTGGCCATGCTCTAGCCGTGCGTCTGCTCTGATGCAATCCAGATTTTCTGGATTTTTATATATATATATATGTGGATATACCTATACATATACCTTTATACTTATTACATACTCATTTTCATTTGTATTTACATACTTATATTTACATACATTTATAATTTCTAGCATAAGCATACTTTAATTAAGCTAAATAAATTAATTACATATCATATAAGCATAATTTAATTAAACTAAATAAATTAATATCATTTAAGCATAATTTAATTCATAATAACTTAGGGTATTACAATATATATTTGTGTATGTGATTCGAATCAGGCATATGGGATTATGTGAGTGATTCGAATCAGTGAGGTTTATATCCAAGGCTATTCAAATCAAGGGATATATATATATATATATATAGATGAGGCTATCCAAATCATGTAAATATAAGGAAGGTTATTTGAATGGGCTTCTTTATTTACATATACACATATAACCGATTGCTCAATACAGAGATGAACAGAATCTTTGTATCTACATTGAAACCAAAAATATGTCATTCGCAAAAAATAAATTTGGGGTAAAATAAACCCCATTCGAAACATCACAAGACACCCACGAGAAGGAGAACAAGGTATCAACCACACTACTAAGGAGGCTCACAGATCATTGGGATATATACATATAGATATATATATATACATAGGTTACACAGTGACTCAAAAATGCAGGTAACAAATAGAAAAAATCCAGCATAATGAATGGTTCTAGAAGAATTTTGCAAGAATAGAGAACTTGCACAAAAATAAAGAGTGGTGCAAGAAGGAGAACTTGCATTGGAACAAACATGGGTAAGAGAACTTGCCTGATGAGACTCCTCCGCTGAAGCTTCAATCAAGAACAGACAGTGGGAGAAGAAGAAGAAGAAGAAGAAGATGGAGAAGAAGAATGGATGGAGAAGAAGATAAAGGGCAATGGAACAGTGGGGGGACAAAGGGAGATATACAAATTGGCACTATAATGGAAACAAACCACAGTGCATAGAAGAAAATGGGGGTTGCAGCACCAGGTTTGTACGCCAGCCTTCAAAAGATTCAATTGCCCCTACTTTTTCTAATAACAAACAAACTTTTTAGGGCATTTATGACATTTGACACTTATTTTTATTTTCATTCTTTTTTTTTTCTTATTTTGCATAATTAAAAGCTAAATTTCCTTTACCAAGCCCAAGCCCAACCTAACAATTTATTGGCTCACCTATAAACCCATGAACTCATTAACTAATTAATGTGGCCCATTTCATTATTTCCCAATTTCTTAAAAAATCAAACCCATACACTTATTTTTTTTACAATCACGTGAACCATAAAATAAAATTATACAGTCTAAAATTATTTCTATGCCATCAAGCAAATTTATCATTAAATATTATAATACTTAGACCCACATTTAAAATGCTATTAAACTAACATTAAGTATTAAAACACCTAGACCCACTTTAGGGTCATTACATATGTAACGCCCTAAATTTGTGCTCCTCATTTACTTACAATAGCGGGAGTAATTTAATTGCAAATGCACATTTTGGAAGCCACCTCATACACAACATAGCCTCAGACAATCAAAACTAACCAATTACAATATCTAACTCCTTACTTACATCTCACTCCTAGACATCTTCTCGGCCAGGATGGCCCTATACACGTAGCTGTCTAAGCTTGACGTGCTATTAGTCTATCCTTGGCGTCTGCCCTCGTACTTGGAATGATGTCAAAAATTAGGTGTGCCACGAGGCTCAACGAGTATATCAGAAATAAAAGGGGTACAATATAAAATCGACACGAAGTAGGATCACACCACCCGACACACAAGAGTCAGCTATGCTATGACATACAACCCCCATATGCTAATGTTACACCCACCAATACCATGCAAACAAGAGCCCCGAGCTCAACCACTTCATGTTATGTTACGTCATGACCCCATACCACAACTTAGGTCACATTATGCATGGCGCTATGCCTTTGATTCCCACAAATGGATGAATGCTCACACTACACGGTGAATGTGCACTCAACATGCCAAATGTACACATCTAGAATGCCTGAATATCACTATGTGCGTACTCACCACATGCTGCATATAGACAAAAAAATGCCCAAATATAACCATTTAATCACTTGCCCATGTAATAGGTAACTGTGTGCACTCCATGTGCCATGTATGTGCAACAAGGTGTCATGCTAACCCTATGGATCATCGTCCACCCTCAACCTGGCTCCAACCCAGGTGAGGCTGTTGAGTCGTAGCTCCCTTGGTTAACCACCAAGTATTCCTTGTGGAAGCCCTACTCGGATACCCCAGCCAAGCTGAAGAACCCGAGCAAGAGCCCCAAGAGGGTAAAGAAACAGAAGAGAAATCGCCCTAACTTGCCATGTATGCTCAACTAGGATCACATGTACTTGTACGAAAGAAACAATAACGAAAGCATAACTCACACCCAAGGCATGTATATAAAAGATAATCCGCCATAGGGTTACATGGTATATACAGTATACATATACAAAACTGTGCCAAGCAATGAAAAGCTAAACATCCATGGCTCAACGCTACAAAACACACACCAAAACAGGATCTGTTAAGACTGCCTTGTACACCACCTATCGGGATAGCTCAAAGACTGCTAGCCTTACCCCATACTTAGCTTTGCTCTTACCTAGAATGAAGAGAAGCAAGAGTGAGTCACAAGACTCATCAAGCATATAAGAAAGAAAAGCCCGACAAGAATAGGAAAGCTAAAGAGTAATCTGCACCTCACGTGCAATAACCATACATCACATGCTCATGAATCACATGACAGATATATATAAACGCCACATAATAAAATATGCACATGCCAATCATTGGGGCCTGCATAAGACACGCGGCACCCAAATCCCTATCACAAACCTGTCACTACCTTGAAAGGCAATATACGTAACTCACCGAGCCAGAGCTCCATAGGGCCAGCATCATCAAAAAACAAAACGGTACCCTAAACACATTTGTAAACCTGCCACAGAATAACCGTATGTAAAACCCAGCACAGAATAACTGTCTGTAAAACCTGGCAAGCCAACTGCATCCATAAACACTACACGAAATAACCGTTCGTAAAACCCAGCTACATCACACCCACACGGTCCTAGAAACCATGCAATGCACAAATATATTGTATTGACATAATAAGCATAAACGTGATACATAGCCCCCATAAAACCATGTATCAAGCTCTCCTTGCCCATATAGGAAATCACATACAATGCAAGAAAGGGTGTAGAAATATCATGAATAAGGACAACTAACCTCGAGTCACAAGATCACATATGGGGACAACACAACTCAATAGAACACATAATTCTCCATTTTCATTGCCAACATATACAACCATCCAAGACAAAAGATACACAAGAGTTAGGCTATTACTAATTACAACACATTAAGCCATGATCACAAAATATACATACAAGTCCCGAAATACAAGAGTCCAACCAGAACTAGACACAAACAAAAAACTCCCAAGACATGGTATTTAGGTGAGTTTTGTACATGTCTAATCCCCAAATATCTGCCCTTGCTAGTCTTGCCCCTAGCCTTAGCTTTGTCTTTACTTGGAATGATGTGAACTAAAAGAATGAGCCATAAGGCCTAGCAAGTATAACAACGAGATATTAAAAGCATGATCAATAAGAATAAACCACAAAAGAAGTATAACCCCGATACAAGTAAGACATAATGCCTAAAAAAGGTACACCTACCAGAAGGTGAAACACTAGCCCAACCATACCATGTACACAACTCAATAACAAGAGATGATACCTACACACATCCCTATCTTGACACTATATACCGAATAATAATATCAGATGCTTGGGGTCAGACAACTCCACTCCCAAGGTAATGCCTAAGGCCAGTCAGCTCCACCCAAGGTTTATACACTTATCAACTAACATTTGGGGCCCGACAACTCTACTCCAGGTTAACACTCGAGGCTAGCCAGCTCCACCCAAATTTTATACACATCTCAACCAACACTTGGGGCTAGACATCTCAACTCCAGGTTAACACCTGAGGGCAGCCAACTCCACCTAAGGTCTAATCCCCATCATAATCCACTAGGTCATTGGGTCCGGATAGCTCCACTCCAAAGGCGTGCTCGTAACCACACACGACCCTTGAGGCCAATCGACTCCACCCAATACCTAAGCTCACACATATATACATACCATAACATGATCATACATGAAACGTGCCCCAAATATTCATCTCAACCATCTCTCACAATAGTTATTTGCAAGACCCAAAACTTGAATTAAGTAATGCCATGGAACGTGGATTGAACTCTCAATTCCTTTAGGAATGAATTTAAACCCTAAGGAGACCCTTCAAAACTTGTCCAAATAACACCCTTAATATATAAAATTGAATCTTATTGAGTCTAGTTTACAAGGAAACAAATGGATCTTGATACTGATATCATGAAAAAAAGTTATGACCAAAATAGTATAAGGTGCGCAATGCAATCTATCGTGGGAGTTAACTTTTGGCACCTGGACAATCGACTTTCAAGGCTCAATCGACTCTGACATCACCTTAGTCGACCTAACTGAGATCAAAATTGGGAAGTCGACTCTCGGCATGGGGAGTCGACTTCCTACCCCTACCAGTCGACTCTTAAACCCCCAGAACCCAAAAATGACGAACAACACACCCCAAACTCCTCCAACTCTCCCAATACTCAAATCTAAACCCAAAAATACACCATTCCCAAATGAATATAGGGTGGAACAAACCCTATTGAAGTTCTAAAACAATTCCAACCATCACCTTCAAGAATTTAGGGAGATTTGCAAAGATTTTACATAGATCTCAACCAAGAAGATTAAAAGCATGGGTTTTTTTTTTTTTTCTCACAATTAATCCTCAATACGTCATGATCTAAAGATTTAGAAGTGGAATAGAGGAGTAGAACTTGCCTTTGCCCAACCTCTTGAAAACCTTGGTTGGAGAAACCACCACAACCTCCATACCTCCAAAACTAAGAAACCAAGCTAAAAGGAGGAGGAGAATAAGATGAAGCCACTTCTAGCTTGCACAAACTTCCCTTGAAGCATCAGAAGTAAAGAAAAATGGACAATAAGTTGAGCCCTAGCCTCCTCTCCTTGCTCTCCCAATCATTCCCTCTCTTCTCTCCCATTTTTGCCTTCTAATTTCTTCTTCTAACATATATATCAAACATATATATATCCATACACTCACACAATTACCAAAGTGCCCTTATTACAAAATAACATAAATGGAAATTATTTACTTTCAAACATAAATCAAACTCCACAAATTCCCACCTAATATCTTTACACACATCCCTTGTATATCCCCCAGACCCACTAATGGGTTGTTACAAGTATGCCCATGGCGAAGCACACAAGTCACATGGAAACCCCCAAATGCATAATCCCAAGCCCCTACATGCATTTGAAATGACAAAATACTGGAAATAAATTACAGAGACCACATGCAGTATACTCTCAGCCACAACAACATGCCCACACTACGTAATGAGAACCAACCCATACAACATCCTAGCTTCATTCCAATAACAAATAGAAGGGGGAACTGAGCCCTTCAAAGCTCACAAGAAAAGAACCCGCCATCTGGCAAGGATCTAACGAAGATGGAGAAAACTAACAAGAAATGACCCATAATACTCAAAATATAACATCTGTAACTCCACAATGAGGAAATAAATCGTTCATATGAGTGGAAGAATCACTCACAAGCCACACAACAAAAGTTATAGAAGTAAGAAGAGAGTAAGATGCTTGCTTGAGAAGAAGAAGAACCAAAAAACAAAAGCTGCCTTGTCGACCCCTCTTTCTTCTTTCTCTTGCTTTCTTCTTCTTCTTCTTCCTACACTCGGCCGACCTCTCTGCCAACCTCCTATTCTCTTAATATTCCCTCCAATTATATAGCCAAGAGAGAGAGAAGAGTAGGTTTGGATGCATGGCAAGATATGGGAAAAAGTCATCCACCAACACTTGAAAATCAGGGTATGGGTTGAGAAAGTGGCTTGTGAACTCGTTTCCAAAAAAAGCTTATCCGAATATACTAAGGGCTATCTGAATATGGAAGAGCATATCGAGATATGGGAAGACCTATTCGAATACAAGAGACAATAACTAAGAAAGATATCCAGATACTCAAGCTCCTATCCGAATATAAGACACAACCATAGCCTAGGGTATCCGAATATGATGCTTCCTATCCAAATACCATGCTTTCTAAAAGAAGGGTATCCGAATAACCCCAAGGTATTCGGATACCTCATAATTTCACATGCATATCCAAATACGTCATACTATATTTGAATATGCCAAGGCTAAAAATGATACCATATCCGAATACACTTCCTTTATCTGAATACCATAGCTAACACAACTATATTTGGATAACACATGCCTTATTCAAATACATGACACAAAGAACTTCCAACATATCCGAATGCTAATCCTCCTATTCAAATATCATGCCTAGACATGCACCCCCCATTCGGATATAACATGCTTCTATTCGAATACCAAGACCTAAAATCAAGCATGCATTCGAATACCATGATCTAGCCCTTAAATCCAAAACACAAATGCTCACATTCTCTTACTAGAGATTACCATAACCCGCTGATTAAATTCCAACCCCATTGACGGGTCATTACATTACTCATCCTGACCTCCGCTAAGGTGAGTCTGGGGAGCCGTAGCTCCCTCGGTTAACCATCGAGTACTCCTCATCTTAACCTCCACTCAAGTGAGTCTAGCTAGCCGTAGTTCCCTCAGTTAACCACCGAGTATATTAAAGTTGGATATCCCCACCTTGCAGTCACATAGTCGCATAAAACCATAACTACACTAATATCAGTGACAATATGCCGCACACGCACAACAGATATAGATATATGATCACATCATACCCCCTCAGATAAACATGTTTCCGTTCACTTTGTTTCTCACATGATTTAATCTGTGTTATAATTTATTTCATGTGTAGCACGTGCCTATGCTCATCGAATGCAAGTGGCCCTCAAGCTCACATTTGTCGACATATTCAACTATAACACATGCAACATCTAACCCCACCGTATTTCTCAAGCATACGTATCCTTTCCATTACGATAGCTCACCATCATCTTGCACGGATGTTAGTTGTACAATAATAGTAGCACTCTCGCTCAGAAACCGAGGGACACACACCGTCGCGTTCAAGAAACTCATTCAATGCATATGTAGGCATGCACTTCTCAAGTCATACATGAACAATTAATTTTGCACTCGCATTACACCATTTGGCACCCCAGTTGGTGCCCCTCATCACCAAGCCCGTGCTCACAAAGGGACCTAATCATCATACCTCATGAACCCATGCATAGCACCATTCTCCACCCAAAATACACAATACCAAATGTAATGTCACATTCATGTGGCCTTGAGAATAAGGTACGAAACCCTAATGGCATAAGTATTTGTGTTGCTTCACTTCTCAAGTTAAGGGAAATGCTTGTCCTTATACTCACTCTACTACAAGAAAAATCAGTTTTAGTGACAGAAAAATCCGTCACTAAAAACATAAAATCCGTCACAAAATTTTTCTGTGACGGGTTTAGTGATGGGGTAACGAACCGTCACAAAAGGGGGCGTGACAGAATTTTAGTGATGAGGTGAGGGTAACCCGTCGCAAATCTGTGACGGGAGAGCAATTCCATCACAGATTTGTGACGGGACACCAGTCACAGATCTGTGACGAGGTAATTCCTGTCACAGATCTGTGACGGCCAACACCCCCGTCACAAATATTCTTAAATAAAAAAAATATTAAAAAAATAATTTTATTTAAAATAATATTAAGTAAATAATTTTATTTAAAAATAATAAAACTAAAACGAACAATCTGCGACGGGCTCTATGATGGCAGTACCCCGTCACAGATCTGTGACGGGCAGTACCCCGTCAAAAATTTTCTTAAATAAAAAAAATATATTAAATAAATAATTTTCAATGTTAAAAAAATATTAAATAAATAATTTTATTTAAAAAAATAAAATTAATATGGCCAATCTGTGACGGGACAGCCCGTCGCAGATATTTTTAAATAAAAAAATAATTTTGAAAAAAAATATTAAGATTAATATTAATATTTTAAATCAATAATATATTTTTATGAAATTAATATATTTTGATGGCAGTACCCCGTCACAGATCTGTTGCTCAATATTTTCCGCCTACTTTGCATTGCTGCCTGCCTGCCTTCTTTCAATTTAATTACTTTGGTTGTTTTCTAAAAAAAAAAAGAATGTCAAAATATGTAAAAATAGATATAAACTGACACTTCTTGTAGGAAAAGAAAATTAAGACGAAAACTAGATAAAAATATCTATAAAATTAATTCCTATCAAATAGTAATCTAACTAATAAATAACTTCAAATAATTCAAATTAAACCCAATCTTAGGCCTAAACTGAACGAGACTTTTTATTGTGCTTTTCTCGTGCTTTTATTATATATAAAGGATAAATTTTTGTTTCCTATAGTAAATGGAAGTCACAAGGTATTAGTAAAGAAAGTGAAGTGTCTTTCTATCTTAAAAAGACTATATCTTGATATATAAATTAATTGGATTTAAAATTGAGTTTAAGTTCCTAAATATCAAGAAAGTGAAATTCAAGATTTTCACCTTGTATTTCCGTTTTCTTTCCATATATTTTCAATAAATAAAAGAAAACGCTAATTGCATTTCCCCCCAATATCTTATCATCTTCTGTTAACCCTTCAATTGTTGTTATCGTTCTTAAACCTAGTCTCCAACATTCGAAGGAGCACGCATTACCTCATCTTCGCCGAAAGAAAAATGAGGTGCTCCCATTGAATCGAGTATGTGAATCTTGTTCAAAGTTCATATACAAATTCCCACATCAAGCTTGGGTGATTTATTTGCATCAAAATGGATACATGAAATGGGTCTCTTATTGTGTGGGAAAACATTAATGCGCTTCACTAGGAAGGGTTATTTAGAGATTATGTACTTAACTTATTGAGATGGTGTGTGCCGAGAAAAAGTTTGTAGTTTTTCCAATCAAAAGTTGTAACTTTGGTGATGAGTAGATTATGCCTTTAAGCGATCATAGGCATAAGTTTATAATTGACAGATACAAGCCGCATTATGATTTGGTGTTATATTTTTTCTCCTTTCATTAGGTCTTATCTATTTATTTATTCACAGAGACATGGGTTGGGTATGTTATTGTTGCTATTTTTGTTTATTTAATGTGACTTAAATATCTTTGATTTTGTGTCTCCTCGTAAATCCTAACAGGCAGCAAAGAGATTCTAAATTTTCTCCCAACAAGTGACACTAAAGCTAAGGAATTTTTCTAAAATGTAGACACAAATAAATGTCATATTTTTGGAATTTTCAATTTCAAGTTGAAATGGTTTTGCTAAAAATGTAAGTTAAGATATATAAATATAACTATTACCAAGAAATCAAAAAAATCCAATTAAAAGAATTTTCCTAGACATAATAAAAATAAAAATAAAATTAAATCAATAAGAATGATGGACCCAGATATGCGTGCTTTAGACTGTTGCTCAATATTTTCCGCCTACTTTGCACTGCTGCCTGTCTGCCTTCTTTCAATTTAATTACTTTGGTTGTTTTCTAAAAAAAAAAAAAAGATTCAAAATATGTAAAAATCGATATAAACTGACACTTCTTGTAGGAAAAGAAAATTAAGATGAAAACTAGATAAAAATATCTATAAAATTAATCCCTATCAAATAGTAATCTAACTAATAAATAACTTGAAATAATTCAAATTAAACACAATCTTAGGCCTAAACTGAACGAGACTGTTTATTGTGCTTTTCTCATGCTTTTATTATATATAAAGGATAAATTTTTCTTTCCTATAGTAAATGGAAGTCACAAGGTATTAGTAAAGAAAGTGAAGTGTCTTTCTACCTTAAAAAGACTATATCTTGATATATAAATTAATTGGATTTAAAATTGAGTTTAAGTTCCAAAATATCAAGAAAGTTAATTTCAAGATTTACACCTTGTCTTTCCGTTTTCTTTCCATATATTTTCAAAAAATAAAAGAAACGCTAATTGCACTTCCCCTCAATATCTTCTCATCTTCTGTTAACCCTTCAATTGTAGTTATCGTTCTTAAACCTAGTCTTCAACAATCGAAGAAGCACGCATTACCTCATCTTCGCCAAAAGAAAAATGAGCTGCTCCCATTGAATCGAGTATGTGAATCTGGTTCAAAGTTCATATACAAATTCCCAAATCAAGCTTGGGTGATTTATTTGCATCAAAATGGATATATGAAATTGGTCTCTTATTGTGTGGGAATACTTTAATGCGCTTCACTAGGAAGGGTTATTTAGAGAACATGTACTTAACTTATTGAGATGGTGTGTGCCGAGAAAACGTTTGTAGTTTTTTCAATCAAAAGTTGTAACTTTGGTGATGAGTAGATTATGCCTTTAAGCGATCATAGGCATAAGTTTATAATTGACAGATACAAGCCGCATTATGATTTGGTGTTATCTTTTTTTTCCATTCATTAGGTGTTATCTATTTATTTATTCACCGCGAAATGGGTTGGGTATGTTATTGTTGCTATTTTTTTTTTTAATGTGACTTAATTATCTTTGATTTTGTGTCTCCTCGTAAATCCTAACAGGCAGCAAAGAGATTCCAAATTTTCTCCCAACAAGAGACACTAAAGCTAAGGAATTTTTCTAAAATGTAGCCACAAATAAATGTCATATTTTTGGAATTTTCAATTTCAAGTTGATATGGTTTTGCTAAAAATGTAAGTTAAGATATATAAATATAACTATTACCAAGAAATCAAAAAAATCCAACTAAAAGAATTTTCCTAGACATAATAAAAATAAAAATAAAATTAAATCAATAAGAATGATGGACCCAGATATGCGTGCTTCAGACAGTTGCTCAATATTTTCTGCCTACTTTGCACTGCTGCCTGCCTGCCCTCTTTCAATTTAATTACTTTGGTTGTTTTCTAAAAAAAAAAAAAAAAGATTCAAAATATGTAAAAATTGATATAAACTGACACTTCTTGTAGGAAAAGAAAATTAAGACGAAAACTAGATAAAAATATCTATAAATTTAATCCCTATCAAATAGTAATCTAACTAATAAATAACTTGAAATAATTCAAATTAAACCCAATCTTAGGCCTAAACTGAACGAGACTGTTTATTGTGCATTTCTCGTGCTTTTATTATATATAAAGGATAAATTTTGGTTTCCTATAGTAAATGGAAGTCACAAGGTATTAGTAAAGAAAGTGAAGTGTCTTTCTACCTTAAAAAGACTATATCATGATATATAAATTAATTGGATTTAAAATTGAGTTTAAGTTCCTAAATAACAAGAAAGTTAATTTCAAGATTTTCACCTTGTATTTCCCTTTTCTTCCCATATATCTTCAATAAATAAAAGAAAACGCTAATTGCACTTCCCCTCAATATCTTATCATCTTCTGTTAACCCTTCAATTGTTGTTATCGTCCTTAAACCTAGTCTCCAACATTCAAAGGAGCACGCATTACCTCATCTTCGCCGAAAGAAAAATGAGTTGCTCCCATTGAATCGAGTATGTGAATCTTGTTCAAAGTCATATACAAATTCCCACATCAAGCTTGGGTGATTTATTTGCATCAAAATGGATATATGAAATGGGTCTCTTATTGTGTGGGAATACATTAATGCGCTTCACTAGGAAGGGTTATTTAGAGAACATGTACTTAACTTATTGAGATGGTGTGTGCCGAGAAAAAGTTTGTAGTTTTTCCAATCAAAAGTTGTAACTTTGGTGATGAGTAGATTATGCCTTTAAGCGATCATAGGCATAAGTTTATAATTGACAGATACATGCCGCATTATGATTTGGTGTTATCTTTTTTCTCCTTTCATTAGGTCTTATCTATTTATTTATTTACCGAGACATGGGTTGGGTATGTTATTGTTGCTATTTTTGTTTATTTAATGTGACTTAATTATCTTTGATTTTGTGTCTCCTCGTAAATCTTAACAGGCAGCAAAGTGATTCTAAATTTTCTCCCAACAAGTGACACTAAAGCTAAGGAATTTTTCTAAAATGTAGCCACAAATAAATGTTATATTTTTGGAATTTTCAATTTCAAGTTGATATGGTTTTGCTAAAAATGTAAGTTAAGATATATAAATATAACTATTACCAAGAAATCAAAAAAATCCAATTAAAAGAATTTTCCTAGACATAATAAAAAT
The DNA here is from genome assembly GCF_014633365.1 of Diospyros lotus. Classification (NCBI taxonomy): domain Eukaryota; kingdom Viridiplantae; phylum Streptophyta; class Magnoliopsida; order Ericales; family Ebenaceae; genus Diospyros; species Diospyros lotus. The sequence continues at coordinate 29,824,921 of NC_068346.1, read as the reverse complement.
AAAAATAAAATTAAATCAATAAGAATGATGGACCCAGATATGCGTGCTTCAGACTATTGCTCAATATTTTCTGCCTACTTTGCATTGCTGCCTGCCTGCCTTCTTTCAATTTAATTACTTTGGTTGTTTTCTAAAAGAAAAAAAAAGATTCAAAATATGTAAAAATCGATATAAACTGACACTTCTTGTAGGAAAAGAAAATTAAGACGAAAACTAGATAAAAATATCTATAAAATTAATCCCTATCAAATAGTAATCTAACTAATAAATAACTTCAAATAATTCAAATTAAACCCAATCTTAGGCCTAAACTGAACGAGACTTTTTATTGTGCTTTTCTCGTGCTTTTATTATATATAAAGGATAAATTTTTGTTTCCTATAGTAAATGGAAGTCACAAGGTATTAGTAAAGAAAGTGAAGTGTCTTTCTATCTTAAAAAGACTATATCTTGATATATAAATTAATTGGATTTAAAATTGAGTTTAAGTTCCTAAATATCAAGAAAGAGAAATTCAAGATTTTCACCTTGTATTTCCGTTTTCTTTCCATATATTTTCAATAAATAAAAGAAAACGCTAATTGCACTTCCCCTCAATATCTTATCATCTTCTGTTAACCCTTCAATTGTTGTTATCGTTCTTAAACCTAGTCTCCAACATTCGAAGGAGCACGCATTACCTCATCTTCGCCGAAAGAAAAATGAGTTGCTCCCATTGAATCGAGTATGTGAATCTTGTTCAAAGTTCATATACAAATTCCCACATCAAGCTTGGGTGATTTATTTGCATCAAAACGGATATATGAAATGGGTCTCTTATTGTGTGGGAATACATTAATGCGCTTCACTAGGAAGGGTTATTTAGAGAACATGTACTTAACTTATTGAGATGGTGTGTGCCGAGAAAAAGTTTGTAGTTTTTCCAATCAAAAGTTGTAACTTTGGTGATGAGTAGATTATGCCTTTAAGCGATCATAGGCATAAGTTTATAATTGACAGATACAAGCCGCATTATGATTTGGTGTTACCTTTTTTCTCCTTTCATTATGTCTTATCTATTTATTTATTCACCGAGACATGGGTTTGGTATGTTATTGTTGCTATTTTTGTTCATTTAATGTGACTTAATTATCTTTGATTTTGTGTCTCCTCGTAAATCCTAACAGGCAGCAAAGAGATTCTAAATTTTCTCCCAACAAGTGACACTAAAGCTAAGGAATTTTTCTGAAAAGTATCCATGAATAAATGTCATATTTTAGGAATTTTCAATTTCAAGTTGATATGGTTTTGCTAAAAATGTAAGTTAAGATATATAAATATAACTATTACCAAGAAATCAAAAAAATCCAATTAAAAGAATTTTCCTAGACATAATGGAAATAAAAATAAAATTAAATCAATAAGAATGATGGACCCAGATATGCGTGCTTCAGACTGTTGCTCAATATTTTTCGCCTACTTTGCACTGCTGCCTGTCTGCCTTCTTTCAATTTAATTACTTTGGTCGTTTTCTAAAAAAAAAAAGAAGTTCAAAATATGTAAAAATCGATATAAACTGACACTTCTTGTAGGAAAAGAAAATTAAGATGAAAACTAGATAAAAATATCTATAAAATTAATCCCTATCAAATAGTAATCTAACTAATAAATAACTTGAAATAATTCAAATTAAACCCAATCTTAGGCCTAAACTGAACGAGACTGTTTATTGTGCTTTTCTCGTGCTTTTATTATATATAAAGGATAAATTTTGGTTTCCTATAGTAAATGGAAGTCACAAGGTATTAGTAAAGAAAGTGAAGTGTCTTTCTACCTTAAAAAGACTATATCTTGATATATAAATTAATTGGATTTAAAATTGAGTTTAAGTTCCTAAATAACAAGAAAGTTAATTTCAAGATTTTCACCTTATATTTCCGTTTTCTTTCCATATATTTTCAATAAATAAAAGAAACGCTAATTGCACTTCCCCTCAATATCTTATCATCTTCTGTTAACCCTTCAATTGTTGTTATCATTCTTAAACCTAGTCTCAACATTCGAAGGAGCACGCATTACCTCATCTTCGCCGAAAGAAAAATGAGTTTCTCCCATTGAATCGAGTATGTGAATCTTGTTCAAAGTTCATATACAAATTCCCAAATCAAGCTTCGGTGATTTATTTGCATCAAAATGGATATATGAAATGGGTCTCTTATTGTGTGGGAATACATTAATGCGCTTCACTAGGAAGGGTTATTTAGAGAACATATACTTAACTTATTGAGATGGTGTGTGCCGAGAAAAAGTTTGTAGTTTTTTCCAATCAAAAGTTGTAACTTTGGTGATGAGTAGATTATGCCTTTAAGCGATCATAGGCATAAGTTTATAATTGACAGATACAAGCCGCATTATGATTTGGTGTTACCTTTTTTCTCCTTTCATTATGTCTTATCTATTTATTTATTCACCGAGACATGGGTTGGGTATGTTATTGTTGCTATTTTTGTTTATTTAATGTGACTTAATTATCTTTGATTTTGTGTCTCCTCGTAAATCCTAACAGGCAGCAAAGTGATTCTAAATTTTCTCCCAACAAGTGACACTAAAGCTAAGGAATTTTTCTAAAATGTAGCCACAAATAAATGTTATATTTTTGGAATTTTCAATTTCAAGTTGATATGGTTTTGCTAAAAATGTAAGTTAAGATATATAAATATAACTATTACCAAGAAATCAAAAAAAATCCAATTAAAAGAATTTTCCTAGACATAATAAAAATAAAAATAAAATTAAATCAATAAGAATGATGGACCCAGATATGCGTGCTTCAGACTATTGCTCAATATTTTCTGCCTACTTTGCATTGCTGCCTGCCTGCCTTCTTTCAATTTAATTACTTTGGTTGTTTTCTAAAAAGAAAAAAAAAGATTCAAAATATGTAAAAATCGATATAAACTGACACTTCTTGTAGGAAAAGAAAATTAAGACGAAAACTAGATAAAAATATCTATAAAATTAATCCCTATCAAATAGTAATCTAACTAGTAAATAACTTCAAATAATTCAAATTAAACCCAATCTTAGGCCTAAACTGAACGAGACTTTTTATTGTGCTTTTCTCGTGCTTTTATTATATATAAAGGATAAATTTTTGTTTCCTATAGTAAATGGAAGTCACAAGGTATTAGTAAAGAAAGTGAAGTGTCTTTCTATCTTAAAAAGACTATATCTTGATATATAAATTAATTGGATTTAAAATTGAGTTTAAGTTCCTAAATATCAAGAAAGAGAAATTCAAGATTTTCACCTTGTATTTCCGTTTTCTTTCCATATATTTTCAATAAATAAAAGAAAACGCTAATTGCACTTCCCCTCAATATCTTATCATCTTCTGTTAACCCTTCAATTGTTGTTATCGTTCTTAAACCTAGTCTCCAACATTCGAAGGAGCACGCATTACCTCATCTTCGCCGAAAGAAAAATGAGTTGCTCCCATTGAATCGAGTATGTGAATCTTGTTCAAAGTTCATATACAAATTCCCACATCAAGCTTGGGTGATTTATTTGCATCAAAATGGATATATGAAATGGGTCTCTTATTGTGTGGGAATACATTAATGCGCTTCACTAGGAAGGGTTATTTAGAGAACATGTACTTAACTTATTGAGATGGTGTGTGCCGAGAAAAAGTTTTTAGTTTTTCCAATCAAAAGTTGTAACTTTGGTGATGAGTAGATTATGCCTTTAAGCGATCATAGGCATAAGTTTATAATTGACAGATACAAGCCGCATTATGATTTGGTGTTATCTTTTTTCTCCTTTCATTAGGTCTTATCTATTTATTTATTTACCGAGACATGGGTTGGGTATGTTATTGTTGCTATTTTTGTTTATTTAATGTGAGTTAATTATCTTTGATTTTGTGTCTCCTCGTAAATCCTAACAGGCAGCAAAGAGATTCTAAATTTTCTCCCAACAAGTGACACTAAAGCTAAGGAATTTTTCTAAAATGTAGCCACAAATAAATGTCATATTTTTGGGATTTTCAATTTCAAGTTGATATGGTTTTGCTAAAAATGTAAGTTAAGATATATAAATATAACTATTACCAAGAAATCAAAAAAATCCATTTAAAAGAATTTTCCTAGACATAATAAAAGTAAAAATAAAATTAAATCAATAAGAATGATGGACCCAGATATGCGTGCTTCAGATTGTTGCTCAATATTTTCCGCATACAGTACTTTGCATTGCTGCCTGCCTGCCTTCTTTCAATTTAATTACTTTGGTTGTTTTCTAAAAAAAAAAAAAAGTTCAAAATATGTAAAAATCGATATAAACTAACACTTCTTGTAGGAAAAGAAATTGAAGACGAAAACTAGATAAAAATATCTATAAAATTAATCCCTATCAAATAGTAATCTAACTAACAAATAAGTTGAAATAATTCAAATTAAACCCAATCTTAGGCCTAAACTGAACGAGACGGTTTATTGTGCTTTTCTCGTGCTTTTATTATATATAAAGGATAAATTTTTGTTTCCTATAGTAAATGGAAGTCACAAGGTATTAGTAAAGAAAGAGAAGTGTCTTTCTACCTTAAAAAGACTATATCTTGATATATAAATTAATTGGATTTAAAATTGAGTTTAAGTTCCTAAATATCAAGAAAGTGAATTTCAAGATTTTCACCTTGTATTTTCATTTTGTTTCCATATATTTTAAAAAAATAAAGAAAATGGTAATTGCACTTCCCTCAATATGTTCTCATCTTATGTTAACCCTTCAATTGTTGTTCTCGTTCTTAAACCTAGTCTTCAACATTCGGAGGAGCACGCATTACCTCATCTTCGCCAAAAGAAAAATGAGTTGCTCCTATTGTATCGAGCATGTGAATCTTGTTCAAAATTCATATACAAATTCCCACATCAAGCTTGGGTGATTTATTTGCATCAAAATGGATATATGAAATGGGTCTCTTATTGTGTGGGAATACATTAATGCGCTTCACTAGGAAGGGTTATTTAGAGAACATGTACTTAACTTATAGAGATGGTCTGTGCCGAGAAAAAGTTTGGAGTTTTTCCAATCAAAAGTTGTAACTTTGGTGATGAGTAGACTATGCCCTTAAGCGATTATAGGCATAAGTTTATAATTGATAGATACAAGCTGCATTATGATTTGGTGTTATCTTTTGTCTCCTTTCATTAGGCGTTATCTATTTATTTACTCACCCAGACATGGGTAGGGTATGTTATTGTTGCTAATTTTTTTTATTTAATGTGACTTAATTATCTTTGATTTTGTGTCTCCTCGTAAATCCTAACAGGCAGCAAAGAGATTCTAAATTTTCTCCCAACAAGTTACACTATAGCTAAGGAATTTTCCTAAAATGTAGACACAAATAAATGTCATATTTTTGGAATTTTCAATTTCGAGTTGATATAGTTTTCCTTAAAATGTAAGTTAAGATATATAAATATAACTATTACCAAGAAATCAAAAAATCGATCTAAGCACCAATTAAAAGAATTTAACTAGACGTAATAAAAATAAAAATTAAATTAAATGAATAAGAATAAGGGACCCAGATATGCCTGCTTCAGCCTGTTGCTCGATCTTTTTCACCTGCCTTGCAGTGCTGCCTGCCGCTTTCTTTCAATTTAATTACTTTGGTTGATTTCTAAAAAAAAAGATTCAAAATAAGTATAATCAATATAAACTCACACTTCTTGTAGGAAAAGTAAATTAAGTCAAAAAATAGGTAAAAATATCTATAAAATTAATCCGTATCAAATAGTAATCTAATTAATAAATAACTTGAAATAATTCAAATTAAACACAATCTTAGGCCTAAACTGAAGGATACTGTTTATTGTGCATTTCTCATGCTTTTATTATATATAGAGGATAAAAAAAATTTGCTATAGTAAATGGAAGTCGCAAGGTATTACTAAAGAAAGTGAAGTGTCTTTCTACCTTAAAATTACTATATCTTCATATATAAATTAATTGGATTTAAAATTTAGTTTAGGTTCCTAAATATCAAGTAAGTGAATTTCAAGATTTTCACCATGTATTTCCATTTTCTTTTCGTATATTTTCAATAAATAAAAGAAAACACTAATTGAACTTCCCCTCAATATCTTCTCATCTTCTGTTAACCCTTCAATTGTTGTTATCATTCTTAAACCTAGTCTCCAACATTCGAAGGAGCACGCATTACCTCATCTTCGCCGAAAGAAAAATGAGTTTCTCCCATTGAATCGAGTATGTGAATCTTGTTCAAAGTTCATATACAAATTCCCAAATCAAGCTTCGGTGATTTATTTGCATCAAAATGGATATATGAAATGGGTCTCTTAATGTGTGGGAATACATTAATGCGCTTCACTAGGAAGGGTTATTTAGAGAACATATACTTAACTTATTGAGATGGTGTGTGCCGAGAAAAAGTTTGTAGTTTTTCCAATCAAAAGTTGTAACTTTGGTGATGAGTAGATTATGCCTTTAAGCGATCATAGGCATAAGTTTATAATTGACAGATACAAGCCGCATTATGATTTGGTGTTACCTTTTTTCTCCTTTCATTATGTCTTATCTATTTATTTATTCACCGAGACATGGGTTGGGTATGTTATTGTTGCTATTTTTGTTTATTTAATGTGACTTAATTATCTTTGATTTTGTGTCTCCTCGTAAATCCTAACACGCAGCAAAGAGATTCTAAATTTTCTCCCGACAAGTGACACTAAAGCTAAGGAATTTTTCTAAAACGTAGCCACAAATAAATGTCATATTTTTGGAATTTTCAATTTCAAGTTGATATGGTTTTGCTCAAAATGTAAGTTAAGATATATAAATATAACTATTACCAAGAAATCAAAAAAACCAATTAAAAGAATTTTCCTAGACATAATAAAAATAAAAATAAAATTAAATCAATAAGAATGATGGACCCAGATATGCGTGCTTCAAACTGTTGCTCAATATTTTCCGCCTACTTTGCACTGCTTCCTGCCTGCCTTCTTTCAATTTAATTACTTTGGTTGTTTACTAAAAAAAAAAAAGTTCAAAATATGTAAAAATCGATATAAACTGACAATTCTTGTAGGAAAAGAAAATTAACACGAAAACTAGATAAAAATATCTATAAAATTAATCCCTATCAAATAGTAATCTAACTAATAAATAACTTGAAATAATTCAAATTAAACCCAATCTTAGGCCTAAACTGAACGAGACTGTTTATTGTGCTTTTCTCGTGCTTTTATTATATATAAAGGATAAATTTTTGTTTCCTATAGTAAATGGAAGTCACAAGGTATTAGTAAAGAAAGTGAAGTGTCTTTCTACCTTAAAAAGACTATATCATGATATATAAATTAATTAGATTTAAAATTGAGTTTAAGGTTCCTAAATAACAAGAAAGTTAACTTCAAGATTTTCACCTTGTATTTCCGTTTTGTTTCCATATATTTTCAATAAATAAAAGAAAATGGTAATTGCACTTCCCTCAATATCTTCTCATCTTCTGTTAACCCTTCAATTGTTGTTATCCGTTCTGAAACCTAGTCTCCAACATTCGAAGGAGCACGCATTACCTCATCTTCGCCAAAAGAAAAATGAGTTGCTCCCATTGAATCGAGTATGTGAATCTTGTTCAAAGTTCATATACAAATTCCCACATCAAGCTTGGGTGATTTATTTGCATCAAAATGGATATATGAAATGGGTCTCTTATTGTGTGGGAATACTTTAATGCGCTTCACTAGGAAGGGTTATTTAGAGAACATGTACTTAACTTATTGAGATTGTGTGTGCCGAGAAAAAGTTGTAGTTTTTCCAATCAAAAGTTGTAACTTTGGTGATGAGTATATTATGCCTTTAAGCGATCATAGGCATAAGTTTATAATTGATAGATACAAGCCGCATTATGATTTGGTGTTATCTTTTTTCTCCTTTCATTAGGCATTATCTATTTATTTATTCACCGAGACATGGGTTGGGTATGTTATTGTTGCTATTTTTGTTTATTTAATGTGACTTAATTATACTTTGATTTTGTGTCTCCTCGTAAATCCTAACAGGCAGCAAAGAGATTCTAAATTTTCTCCCAACAAGTGACACTATAGCTAAGAAATTTTTCTAAAATGTAGCCACAAATAAATGTCATATTTTTGGAATTTTCAATTTCAAGTTGATATGGTTTTGCTAAAAATGTAAGTTAAGATATATAAATATAACTATTACCAAGAAATCAAAACAATCCATCTAAGCACCAATTAAAAGAATTTAACTAGACTAGACGTAATAAAAATATAAAATTAAATTAAATGAAAAGAATAATGGACCCAGATATGCCTGCTTTAGCTGTTGCTCGATCTTTTCTGCCTACTTGCACTGCTGCCTGCCTGCTTTCTTTCAATTTAATTACTTTGGTTGTTTTCTAAAAAAAAAAAGATTCAAAATAATAAAATCGATATAAACTCTCTGACCTTAGTAGGAAAAGTAAATTAAGTCGAAAACTAGTTAAAAATATCTATAAAATTAATCCCTATCAAATAGTAATCTAAAGAATAAATAACTTGAAATAATTCAAATTAAACCCAATCTTAGGCCTAAACTGAAGGATACTGTTTATTGTGCATTTCTCGTGCTTTTATTATATATAAAGGATAATTTTTTTTGCTATAGTAAATGGAAGTCACAAGGTATTAGTAAAGAAAGTGAAGTGTCTTTCTACCTTAAAAAGACTATATCTTGATATATAAATTAATTGGATTTAAAATTGAGTTTAAGTTCCTAAATATCAAGAAAGTGAATTTCAAGATTTTCACCTTGTATTTCTTTTCTTTCCATATATTTTAAAAAAATAAAAGAAAACGCTAATTGCACTTCCCCTCAATATCTTCTCATCTTCTGTTAACCCTTCAATTGTTGTTATCGTTCTTAAACCTAGTCTCCAACATTCGAAGGAGCACGCATTACCTCATCTTCGCCTAAAGAAAAATGATTGCTCCCATTGAATCGAGTATGTGAATCTTGTTCAAAGTTCAAATTCAAATTCCCACATCAAGCTTGGGTGATTTATTTGCATCAAAATGGATATATGAAATGGGTCTCTTATTGTGTGGGAATACTTTAATGCGCTTCACCAGGAAGGGTTATTTAGAGAACATGTACTTAACTTATTGAGATGGTGTGTGCGAGAAAAAGTTTGTAGTTTTTCCAATCAAAAGTTGTAACTTTGGTGATGAGTATATTATGCCTTTAAGCGATCATAGGCATAAGTTTATAATTGACAGATACAAGCCGCATTATGATTTGGTGTTATCTTTTTTCTCCTTTCATTAGCTATTATCTATTTATTTATTCACCGAGACATGGGTTGGGTATGTTATTGTTGCTATTTTTGTTTATTTAATGTGACTTAATTATCTTTGATTTTGTGTCTCCTCGTAAATCCTAACAGGCAGCAAAGAGATTCTAAATTTTCTCCCAACAAGTGACACTAAAGCTAAGGAATTTTTCTAAAAGTAGCCACAAATAAATGTCATATTTTTGGAATTTTCAATTTCAAGTTGATATGGTTTTGCTAAAAATGTAAGTTAAGATATATAAATATAACTATTACCAAGAAATCAAAAAAATCCATCTAATCACCAATTAAAG